>NC_069501.1:786650001-786762501 GCF_027579735.1 Bombina bombina | reverse complement strand
TCACATTGCAACGCAGAAAGCTCAGAAACTCTTCGAGCCGAAGAAATAGCTACTAAAAACAAAACTTTCCAAGATAACAGTTTAATATCTATGGAATGCATGAGTTCAAACGGAACCCCTTGAAGAACATTAAGAACTAAATTCAAGCTCCATGGTGGAGCAATTGTTTTGAACACAGGCGTGATTCTGATTAAAGCCTGACAAAATGCCTGAACATCTGGGACATCTGGCAGACGCTTGTGAAGCAAAATTGACAAAGCAGAAATGTGTCCCTTCAAGGAACTAGCTGATAAACCTTCTCCAATCCTTCTTGGAGAAAAGACAAAATCCTAGGAATCCTAACCTTACTCCATGAGTAACCCTTGGATTCACACCAATAAAGATATTTACGCCATATCTTATGGTAAATTTTTCTAGTGACCGGCTTGCGAGCCTGAATCAGAGTATCAATGACCGGCTCAGAGAAACCCCGCTTAGCTAAAATCAAGCGTTCAATCTCCAAGCAGTCAGTTGCAGAGAAGTGAGATTTGGATGTTGGAAAGGACCTTGAATGAGAAGGTCCTTTCTCAATGGCAGTCTCCATGGTGGCAGAGACGACATGTCTACTAGATCTGCATACCAGGTCCTGTGTGGCCACACAGGCGCTATTAGAATTACTGAAGCCCTCTCCTGTTTGATTCTGGCAATCACCCGAGGAAGGAGAGGAAAAGGTGGAAACACATAAGCCAGGTTGAACGACCGAGGTACTGCTAGAGCATCTATCAGTACAGCCTGGGGATCCCGTGACCTGGACCCGTAACGTGGAAGTTTGGCATTCTGTCGAGATGCCATCAGATCCAAATCCGGTGTGCCCCATTGATGAGTCAAAGTTGCAAACACCTCCGGATGGAGTTCCCACTCCCCCGGATGAAAAGTCTGACGGCTTCCCAGTTTTCTACTCCTGGGATATAGATCGCAGACAGATGGCAAGAGTGAACCTCCGCCCATCGAATTATCTTTGATACTTCTATCATCGCTAGAGAACTCCTTGTTCCCCCCTGATGATTGATATACGCCACAGTCGTGATGTTGTCCGACTGGAATCTTATGAATTTGGCTGAGGCCAATTGAGGCCACGCTAGCAGCGCGTTGAATATTGCTCTCAGTTCTAGAATATTGATTGGTAATTGAGACTCCGCCTGAGTCCACACACCCTGAGCCTTCAGGGAATTCCAGACCGCACCCCAGCCCAGAAGACTGGCGTCCGTCGTTACTATTACCCAAGATGGCCTGCGGAAGCACATCCCTTGGGACAGATTGTCCTGCGACAACCACCACCGAAGAGAGTCTCTGGTCTCTTGGTCCAGATTTATCTGAGGAGATAAATTTGCATAATCCCCATGCCACTGACTGAGCATGCACAGTTGTAGTGGTCGGAGATGAAAGTGAGCAAACGGGATGATATCCATTGCCGCTACCATGAGCCCGATGACTTCCATACACTGAGCCACTGATGGCCAATGAATGGACTGCAGAGCCCTGCAAGTAATTAGAATCTTTGATTTTCTGACTTCTGTCAGAAATATTTTCATGTTTGCTGAGTCTATCAGAGCTCCCAGGAATGGAACTCTTGTCTGTGGAACTAGTGAACTTTTCCCTACATTCACTTTCCAACCGTGAGTTCTCAGAAATGACAGCACAATGTCTGTGTGAGATTTGGACAGATGATAAGTTGACGCCTGGATCAAGATATCGTCCAGATAAGGCGCCACCGCTTTGCCTCGCGGCCTGAGAACCGCTAGAAGAGACCCTAGAACCTTTGTGAAGATCCTGGGAGCCGTGGCCAACCCGAAGGGAAGGGCCACAAACTGATAATGTCTGTCCTGAAATGCAAATCGCAGGAACTGATGATGGTCCTTGTGGATAGGGATGTGAAGATACGCATCCTTCAGGTCCACCGTGGTCATGTATTGACCCTCCTGAATGATAGGCAGAATTGTACGAATGGTCTCCATCTTGAACGATGGGACTCTGAGAAACTTGTTTAGACACTTTAGATCTAAAATCGGTCTGAAGGTCCCCTCTTTTCTGGGAACCACGAATAGGTTTGAATAGAACCCCTGCCCTTGTTCCCGATCTGGAACTGGGCAAATTACACCCAAGTTGTAGAGGTCTTTTACACAGCTTAAGAATGCCTCTCTTTTTGTCTGGTCTACAGACAATCGTGAAAGATGAAATCTTCCCCTTGGGGGGGAAGTCCTTGAATTCCAACTGATACCCCTGGGTCACAATTTCCAATGCCCAAGGATCCTGTACATCCCTTGCCCAAGCCTGAGCAAAGAAAGATAGTCTGCCCCCTACTAGATCCGGTCACGGATTGGGGGCTGCCCCTTCATGCTGTCTTGGTAGCAGCAGCAGGCTTTTTGACTTGTTTACCTTTATTCCAGGCCTGGTTAGGTCTCCAGAACGCCTTGGACTGCGCAAAGTTCCCTTCCTGCTTAGTGGAGGAAGAGGAAGCAGAGGATGTTCCTTTAAAATTTCGAAAGGAACAAAAATTATTCTGTTTACTCCTCATCTTGAGGGGCTTGTCCTGAGGTAGGGTGTGACCCTTACCTCAAGTAATGTCAGAGATTATTTCCTTCAGTTCAGGCCCGAATAGGGTCTTACCCTTGAAGGGAATAGTCAAAAGCTTAGATTTAGATGATACGTCAGCCGACCATGATTTTAGCCATAACGCTCTACGCGCTACAATGGCAAAGCGTGCATTTTTCGCTGCTAATTTAGCAAGATGAAAAGCAGCATCAGTCAAACAAATTTGCTAGTTTAAGAGCCTTAATTCTGTCTAAGATGTCCTCTAAAGGTGTCTCAACATTCAGAGACTTTTCCAGGGCGTCAAACCAAAAGGCAGCTGCAGTAGTTGCTGGAACCATGCAAGCTATAGGCTGTAATAGAAAACCCTGGTGAACAAAAATTTTATTTAGAAGACCCTCCAATTTTTTATCCATAGGGTCTTTAAACGCACAACTGTCCTCAATGGGTATAGTTGTATGTTTAGCTAAAGTAAAAATAGCTCCCTCCACCTTGGGAATTAATTGCCAAAAATCCCGCATGGAGTCAGATATGGGAAACATTTTCTTAAAATTAAGAGGGGGAGAAAACGGTATACCTGGTCTATCTCATTCCTTCTTAACAATTTCCGAAATTCTCTTAGGAACCGGAAAAACATCCGTGTAAGTAGGTACTTCCAAATATTTGTCCATTTTACACAATTTTTCTGGAGGAATCGTGATCGGGTCACAATCATCCAGAGTCGCCAGAACCTCCCTAAGCAATAAGCGGAGGTGTTCTAATTTAAATTTAAAGGACACGAAGTCTGAATCTGTCTGAGGTACTACATTTCCTGACTCTGAAAGTTCTCCCTCAGACATGAAATCCCTAACCCCCAAATCAGAGCATTGGGAGTTTACATCAGAAATAGCCACTAAGGCGTCAGAGGGTTCAGTATTTGCATTAATATCTGACCTATGGCGTTTACCCTGCAAACCTGGCAGTTTAGACAATAACTCTGTAAGGGTAGTAGACATGACTGCGGCAATATCTTGCAAAGTAAAAGAAGTAGACGCACTAGAAGTACTTGGCGTCGCTTGCGTGGGCGTTAAAGGTTGTGACACTTGGGGAGAATTAAATGGCATATCCTGATTCTCTGCAGACTGATAATCCTCCTGAGGCCCACTTTCTTTATTTAAAATGTGATCCTTACAGTTAAAGGCCCTTTCAGTACAAGAAGGGCACAATGTAAGAGGGGGTTCCACCATGGCTTCTAAACACATAGAACACTGACTTCCCATGTCAGACATGTTGTACAGACTAGTAATAACAGCACAAGTCTTTCCAAATCTGCGCCTTTAAGAATGTACACTGTTTTTGCAAAGTCGTTAAAATGATAATCAAAAAGAACAATTTTGTTTTTTTTAGAGCCTAATGTGCCATCGGATGTTGCACCACAAGCAAAAGGAGAGTTAAATTTTAATTTCAGAAAATTAGGCAGGAAAAAAACGATCTGCAGACAATTTTTTAGTTAATGACTTCTGCACCTCGCCACAGCTCTGCTGTGGCGCCTACCTGCCCCCAAGACCTGTCAAAACGATCTGGTCCCACTCCAAGGTACAGCCTCACAGTCTGGTTCCAACCGGAGCTAATGGCTGCTACCTCTCCGGAAAACTAACTGCGCACTGAAGCGCGAAATTAGGCCCCGCCCATCATGTCTGATTAGCCAAAACTAGAGAAAACCGCATGGGAAGCGTTTTTCAAATAACATATGTACACACTACTTCATTTTGCAATAAAAATGCCATGTGAACCCCACATAAAATATTAAACACAGCCTCAATAAACCCTATAATCGTCTACCATAGGTTTCCTAGGCTGCCCCAGTGTCTAACCACATAGCCCATAAGTATCCCATGTTATTTAGAAAGGGATAATAATACACAGGTTACCACAGTACCACCCTGTAATAAGGAATACTGCTTACCCTTGCCCTGCATGGGGAATATGTTAGCCAAGGTCTGATATATCATGTCTCCTCAGAAAGTAAATGACTGCACATACCTTGAAATTGCTTGCAGCAATAAATCGTTCCCCCATACTGAAGACTTCTCCTGTACTTCCTCAGCAACACTTGTGGGAACGAACATCGGTCTTAGTTACTACTGCTAAGATCATCAGACTCAAGGCATGATTCTTCTTCCATATCATGCCAGAGTAAAAACAGTACACACCGGTACCATTTAAAATAAAAAATTCTTGAAGAAAAACTAAACTATCTTTTTATCACCACATAAACTTTACCCTTCCTATTGCTATGCATAGGCAAAGAGAATGAGTGGGGGGAGGAGTTAGGGAAGGAGCTATATAGCAGCTCTGCTGTGGTGCTTTTTTCCACTTCCTGTTAGCAGGAGGAATATATCCCACAAGTAAAGGATGAAATCCGTGGACTCGGTATATCTTGTAAAAGAAACAACTGTTTGTAAAACTGCATATCACAGGTAAATAATGTGTGGGTGCAATAAAACAAAAAAAGAGTGAGCTCACAAGGACTGTATAATGCTTTATGTTCAGGAGGAGGTCACTGTGGGACTTGAAGGTGTGTTGTATTCTGTACACTACAGCAGCATAACCAAGTATCCCTGTTTTTTCTTACAAAAAGATTGTTAAATTTCCCCTTCTCTTATTACTGACCCTAAATAACTGTTTAAAAATGGGTTAACGCACAGTTAAAGTCCCACTCAAGTGCTGCAAGCCAACTCCCAAACATGACAAAGCCTGTGATTGGAGGGGCCTAAACTACGGTTACTAATTGAAAAGCTGTGCAGCTTTCCAGCAGGATTTTACCTGTGTGTTTACCCCCTTTGCAGGGGCTAAACATCATTATCTTAGATTAGTAATTCAGAAATTGCACTAAAGATTATAGCATGATTGCTGCATAAGAATGTAATTTAGCCACCAGTCAGCAAGCACTACCCAGGTGCTGAACCAAAAATTGTCTCCTAAGCTTACATTCCTGCTTTTTCAAATAAAGATACCAAGAGAACCAAGAGAACGCATAAAAACTGCTAAGAGTAAATTATAAAGTTGCTTAAAATTACATGCTCTATCTGAATCATGAAAGAAAAAAATTGGGTTTCATACCCCTTTAAGAATGTATCATGTTTTTAACACCATGGGGCCAATTTACCAAAGTACGAGCGGACATGATACGATGTAGCACATCATGTCCGCTGCACATCGATAAATGCCGACAGCATATGCTTCGGTATATATCATTGCACAAGCAGTTCTGGTGAACTGCTTGTGCAATGCCGCCCCCTGCAGATTCGCGGGCAATCGGGCGGATTGAAGACCGCAGCCCCAGAGCAGGCAGACAAGTTATGGAGCAGCGGTCTTTAGACCGCTGCTTCATAACTGTTTCCGGCGAGCCTCAAGGCTTGTGTGGAAACAGGAGCTTAATAATTCAGCCCCCCAAGTATAGACATTTATTTTCATGTGTGCTGGGAAATATATATGGTGATATATAAGCACAGGAAAAAAAAACAGAATTTATGTTTACCTGATAAATTACTTTCTCCAACGGTGTGTCCGGTCCACGGCGTCATCCTTACTTGTGGGATATTCTCTTCCCCAACAGGAAATGGCAAAGAGCCCAGCAAAGCTGGTCACATGATCCCTCCTAGGCTCCGCCTACCCCAGTCATTCGACCGACGTTAAGGAGGAATATTTGCATAGGAGAAACCATATGATACCGTGGTGACTGTAGTTAAAGAAAATAAATTATCAGACCTGATTAAAAAACCAGGGCGGGCCGTGGACCGGACACACCGTTGGAGAAAGTAATTTATCAGGTAAACATAAATTCTGTTTTCTCCAACATAGGTGTGTCCGGTCCACGGCGTCATCCTTACTTGTGGGAACCAATACCAAAGCTTTAGGACACGGATGAAGGGAGGGAGCAAATCAGGTCACCTAAATGGAAGGCACCACGGCTTGCAAAACCTTTCTCCCAAAAATAGCCTCAGAAGAAGCAAAAGTATCAAACTTGTAAAATTTGGTAAAAGTGTGCAGTGAAGACCAAGTCGCTGCCCTACATATCTGATCAACAGAAGCCTCGTTCTTGAAGGCCCATGTGGAAGCCACAGCCCTAGTGGAATGAGCTGTGATTCTTTCAGGAGGCTGCCGTCCGGCAGTCTCGTAAGCCAATCTGATGATGCTTTTAATCCAAAAAGAGAGAGAGGTAGAAGTTGCTTTTTGACCTCTCCTTTTACCAGAATAAACAACAAACAAGGAAGATGTTTGTCTAAAATCCTTTGTAGCATCTAAATAGAATTTTAGAGCGCGAACAACATCCAAATTGTGCAACAAACGTTCCTTCTTCGAAACTGGTTTCGGACACAAAGAAGGCACGACTATCTCCTGGTTAATGTTTTTGTTAGAAACAACCTTTGGAAGAAAACCAGGTTTAGTACGTAAAACCACCTTATCTGCATGGAACACCAGATAAGGAGGAGAACACTGTAGAGCAGATAATTCTGAAACTCTTCTAGCAGAAGAAATTGCAACCAAAAACAAAACTTTCCAAGATAATAACTTAATATCAACGGAATGTAAGGGTTCAAACGGAACCCCCTGAAGAACTGAAAGAACTAAGTTGAGACTCCAAGGAGGAGTCAAAGGTTTGTAAACAGGCTTGATTCTAACCAGAGCCTGAACAAAGGCTTGAACATCTGGCACAGCTGCCAGCTTTTTGTGAAGTAACACAGACAAGGCAGAAATCTGTCCCTTCAAGGAACTTGCAGATAATCCTTTCTCCAATCCTTCTTGAAGAAAGGATAGAATCTTAGGAATCTTAACCTTGTCCCAAGGGAATCCTTTAGATTCACACCAACAGATATATTTTTTCCATATTTTGTGGTAAATTTTTCTAGTTACAGGCTTTCTGGCCTGAACAAGAGTATCAATTACAGAATCTGAGAACCCTCGTTTTGATAAGATCAAGCGTTCAATCTCCAAGCAGTCAGCTGGAGTGAGACCAGATTCGGATGTTCGAACGGACCTTGAACAAGAAGGTCTCGTCTCAAAGGTAGCTTCCATGGTGGAGCCGATGACATATTCACCAGATCTGCATACCAAGTCCTGCGTGGCCACGCAGGAGCTATCAAGATCACCGACGCCCTCTCCTGATTGATCCTGGCTACCAGCCTGGGGATGAGAGGAAACGGCGGGAATACATAAGCTAGTTTGAAGGTCCAAGGTGCTACTAGTGCATCTACTAGAGTCGCCTTGGGATCCCTGGATCTGGACCCGTAGCAAGGAACCTTGAAGTTCTGACGAGAGGCCATGAGATCCATGTCTGGAATGCCCCACAGTTGAGTAATTTGGGCAAAGATTTCCGGATGGAGTTCCCACTCCCCCGGATGCAATGTCTGACGACTCAGAAAATCCGCTTCCCAATTTTCCACTCCTGGGATGTGGATTGCAGACAGATGGCAGGAGTGAGTCTCCGCCCATTGAATGATTTTGGTCACTTCTTCCATCGCCAGGGAACTCCTTGTTCCCCCCTGATGGTTGATGTACGCAACAGTCGTCATGTTGTCTGATTGAAACCGTATGAACTTGGCCTTTGCTAGCTGAGGCCAAGCCTTGAGAGCATGGAATATCGCTCTCAGTTCCAGAATATTTATCGGTAGAAGAGATTCTTCCCGAGACCAAAGACCCTGAGCTTTCAGGGATCCCCAGACCGCGCCCCAGCCCATCAGACTGGCGTCGGTCGTGACAATGACCCACTCTGGTCTGCGGAAGGTCATCCCTCGTGACAGGTTGTCCAGGGACAGCCACCAACGGAGTGAGTCTCTGGTCCTCTGATTTACTTGTATCTTCGGAGACAAGTCTGTATAGTCCCCATTCCACTGACTGAGCATGCACAGTTGTAATGGTCTTAGATGAATGCGCGCAAAAGGAACTATGTCCATTGCCGCTACCATCAAACCTATTACTTCCATGCACTGCGCTATGGAAGGAAGAGGAACGGAATGAAGTGTTTGACAAGAGTTTAGAAGTTTTGTTTTTCTGGCCTCTGTCAGAAAAATCCTCATTTCTAAGGAGTCTATTATTGTTCCCAAGAAGGGAACCCTTGTCGACGGAGATAGAGAACTCTTTTCCACGTTCACTTTCCATCCGTGAGATCTGAGAAAGGCCAGGACTATGTCCGTGTGAGCCTTTGCTTGAGGAAGGGACGACGCTTGAATCAGAATGTCGTCCAAGTAAGGTACTACTGCAATGCCCCTTGGTCTTAGCACCGCTAGAAGGGACCCTAGTACCTTTGTGAAAATCCTTGGAGCAGTGGCTAACCCGAAAGGAAGCGCCACGAACTGGTAATGCTTGTCCAGGAATGCGAACCTTAGGAACCGATGATGTTCCTTGTGGATAGGAATATGTAGATACGCATCCTTTAAATCCACCGTGGTCATGAATTGACCTTCCTGGATGGAAGGAAGAATTGTTCGAATGGTTTCCATTTTGAACGATGGAACCTTGAGAAACTTGTTTAAGATCTTGAGATCTAAGATTGGTCTGAACGTTCCCTCTTTTTTGGGAACTACGAACAGATTGGAGTAGAACCCCATCCCTTGTTCTCCTAATGGAACAGGATGAATCACTCCCATTTTTAACAGGTCTTCTACACAATGTAAGAATGTCTGTCTCTTTATGTGGTCTGAAGACAATTGAGACCTGTGGAACCTCCCCCTTGGGGGGAGCCCCTTGAATTCCAGAAGATAACCTTGGGAGACTATTTCTAGTGCCCAAGGATCCAGAACATCTCTTGCCCAAGCCTGAGCGAAGAGAGAGAGTCTGCCCCCCACCAGATCCGGTCCCGGATCGGGGGCCAACATTTCATGCTGTCTTGGTAGCAGTGGCAGGTTTCTTGGCCTGCTTTCCCTTGTTCCAGCCTTGCATTGGTCTCCAGGCTGGCTTGGCTTGAGAAGTATTACCCTCTTGCTTAGAGGACGTAGCACTTGGGGCTGGTCCGTTTCTACGAAAGGGACGAAAATTAGGTTTATTTTTGGCCTTGAAAGACCTATCCTGAGGAAGGGCGTGGCCCTTACCCCCAGTGATATCAGAGATAATCTCTTTCAAGTCAGGGCCAAACAGCGTTTTCCCCTTGAAAGGAATGTTGAGGAGTTTGTTCTTGGAAGACGCATCCGCTGACCAAGATTTCAACCAAAGCGCTCTGCGCGCCACAATAGCAAACCCAGAATTTTTCGCCGCTAACCTAGCCAATTGCAAAGTGGCGTCTAGGGTGAAAGAATTAGCCAATTTGAGAGCACGGATTCTGTCCATAATCTCCTCATAAGGAGGAGAATCACTATCTATCGCCTTTACTAGCTCATCGAACCAGAAACACGCGGCTGTAGTGACAGGGACAATGCATGAAATTGGTTGTAGAAGGTAACCTTGCTGAACAAACATCTTTTTAAGCAAACCTTCTAATTTTTTATCCATAGGATCTTTGAAAGCACAACTATCTTCTATGGGTATAGTGGTGCGTTTGTTTAAAGTAGAAACCGCTCCCTCGACCTTGGGGACTGTCTGCCATAAGTCCTTTCTGGGGTCGACCATAGGAAACAATTTTTTAAATATGGGGGGAGGGACGAAAGGTATACCGGGCCTTTCCCATTCTTTATTTACAATGTCCGCCACCCGCTTGGGTATAGGAAAAGCTTCTGGGAGCCCCGGGACCTCTAGGAACTTGTCCATTTTACATAGTTTCTCTGGGATGATCAAATTCTCACAATCATCCAGAGTGGATAATACCTCCTTAAGCAGAGCGCGGAGATGTTCCAACTTAAATTTAAATGTAATCACATCGGGTTCAGCTTGTTGAGAAATTTTCCCTGAATCTGAAATTTCTCCCTCAGACAAAACCTCCCTGGCCCCCTCAGACTGGTGTAGGGGCATTTCAGAACCATTATCATCAGCGTCCTCATGCTCTTCAGTATCTAAAACAGAGCAGTCGCGCTTACGCTGATAAGTGGGCATTTTGGCTAAAATGTTTTTGATAGAATTATCCATTACAGCCGTTAATTGTTGCATAGTAAGGAGTATTGGCGCGCTAGATGTACTAGGGGCCTCCTGAGTGGGCAAGACTCGTGTAGACGAAGGAGGGAATGATGCAGTACCATGCTTACTCCCCTCACTTGAGGAATCATCTTGGGCATCATTTTCATTGTCCCATAAATCACATTTATTTAAATGAGAAGGAACCTTGGCTTCCCCACATTCAGAACACAGTCTATCTGGTAGTTCAGACATGTTAAACAGGCATAAACTTGATAACAAAGTACAAAAAACGTTTTAAAATAAAACCGTTACTGTCACTTTAAATTTTAAACTGAACACACTTTATTACTGCAATTGCGAAAAAGTATGAAGGAATTGTTCAAAATTCACCAAAATTTCACCACAGTGTCTTAAAGCCTTAAAAGTATTGCACACCAAATTTGGAAGCTTTAACCCTTAAAATAACGGAACCGGAGCCGTTTTTAACTTTAACCCCTTTACAGTCCCTGGTATCTGCTTTGCTGAGACCCAACCAAGCCCAAAGGGGAATACGATACCAAATGACGCCTTCAGAAAGTCTTTTCTATGTATCAGAGCTCCTCACACATGCGACTGCATGTCATGCTTCTCAAAAACAAGTGCGCAATACCGGCGCGAAAATGAGGCTCTGCCTATGATTAGGGAAAGCCCCTAGAGAATAAGGTGTCTAAAACAGTGCCTGCCGATATTATTTTACAAAAATACCCAGATTAAATGATTCCTCAAGGCTAAATATGTGTTATATATGAATCGATTTAGCCCAGAAAATGTCTACAGTCTTTATAAGCCCTTGTGAAGCCCTTATTTACTGTCTGAATAAAAATGGCTTACCGGATCCCATAGGGAAAATGACAGCTTCCAGCATTACATCGTCTTGTTAGAATGTGTCATACCTCAAGCAGCAAAAGACTGCTCACTGTTCCCCCAACTGAAGTTAATTCCTCTCAACAGTCCTGTGTGGAACAGCCATGGATTTAAGTAACGGTTGCTAAAATCATTTTCCTCTTACAAACAGAAATCTTCATCTCTTTTCTGTTTCAGAGTAAATAGTACATACCAGCACTATTTTAAAATAACAAACTCTTGATTGAATAATAAAAACTACAGTTAAACACTAAAAAACTCTAAGCCATCTCCGTGGAGATGTTGCCTGTACAACGGCAAAGAGAATGACTGGGGTAGGCGGAGCCTAGGAGGGATCATGTGACCAGCTTTGCTGGGCTCTTTGCCATTTCCTGTTGGGGAAGAGAATATCCCACAAGTAAGGATGACGCCGTGGACCGGACACACCTATGTTGGAGAAATAAAAAATGTAGACAAACTAAAACAGAGGATTCAGCACCTTTTTATTTGTTCTTTCAAAAGAATAATTAGACCAATAAATGATAAAAAAATATATATTACTATGAAAATATGCTATGAGACTCACATAAGTGACTGTTTTCTGCTCTGAGAACCTAAACTACTCCCCTGCCCATTTGTAAAAAAAAAAAAAACTTTTTTTTTTTAATCTGCACAGGTTATCTGAGAGGAGCCAATATAAATGCGTCTGGTACTGTATCTATATATTTATATCTATCAGCACATACATAGTATAAACAATGCCCTGACAAATTATGTATTTATTTGTTTGATGGTAACATTTATGGTTTGTGATATTTGCACTACATGGTACTGGCTGGGTATAGTTTGGTTTTATCTGATATTATATAGTGTCCTTGAAAAGATGGTACCAATGAGGAGTCAGTTTTAAAACCAATACTGAATGAAATAAAGGTTTTACCCGATATGTTAGACTGTTGCATTTCTAAATCTATGTATATGGATTAATCTGTACCACACAGAATTGTGTATATTTTTGTGTCTAACTGAAAATAGATTATTATTTTATATATGGCCTGTAGCCAGTACCTATAAAAAATGTTATACTCAAAGCAGTTACTAAGTTGTATTTACTTATTTTTCCTTAGTAAAAAAAAATGACCTGTGCATTTAGTTGCCAATACATTAAATATTGTACATGAAATAAGAAGCTATTGGTAAACAGATAATACAATAACAGCCGCAATAACTTTGGAAATGCCTGAAACACAATGGATAGAAACAAAATGTGTCAGAGACCTTGCAGACACAAACAAGGGGCTAACTGAGGGCATTATGGGTGGCGGTCTGGAACTTTCACCTAGACACATGCTAAACATGGAGAATAAACACTCTATTACCCTGTGAACTGTGTCATCTATTGGTCATGTCTTGCCATTTCAAAGCCGATGAGGTTGTGCTCATTATGTCCCTCTTACAACTTTTCATTAGTGCATATGTTAGAGTGGACTGTTTTTATTAAGGGCATTTTTTCCCTGTTTTAATTAGTTTGTTCTGTGATGTTGGTGATGCCATTTCCCGCACAGTGGAACTCGTTCTATGTGCAGATAGGTTAATGCTTGGATTACAGGCACTATATATCAAGCAATTTACAAGTGACCATGGTGTGACATATATATATATATTTTTTTTTTTAATTATTAGTTTCACACACAGATTTTGTAAAATGTAGTCCATTTATCTGTAATAAGGAGTTTGTCTATGTGACCCAGCATAATAAAAGTAACTTGTTTTTTATATATACTTTATATAATCCCCCCTTTGTTTTTTGGGTGCCTAATCTCAGATGGCCGGTATTGGCACGAGACAAAAAAATTGAATTTTCAGTCTACAAATTGACAAGATCACTTGTGCCTCTAGTTCTAAAAAGGTGGGAGACAGGGGATAAAACAACGGTTTAGCTGCTGCAGGAAATTGCTGGGTATTTGGGTTTTGTTTTTTATAGATTTTATTTTTTTTTATTGCGGTTTTAGTCCAGGTACACAGAAAACAAAAAAAGACATTACATCACTGAGGCAGAATGCACTGCATATTAACCAAGGATAATGAAGATATAGTTTTATGCCACAAGAGTAAAACAGAAATGGTAAATGTAGTAACCAGCATTGGTGGAGAATGCCATCCCATCTGTAAAACTTCTAGAAACAAAGGCAGAACAATTAGAATAGAAAGTATCTTGATGTGAGGAGACTGCTTTGAGGTCTCATTTTTAAATTGTTTAGTTAATTCTCGTTTGTATTGGAAAGCTCCATGCTTGCTAACTGGATGGAGGGGGATAACCGCATAATAAATGAAAAGAGCAACTAAAATAACAGGGATGTTATACTATATACAATATATCATAGGGTAGCTGACATCTATTTCCCTGATTGGTCTATAACATTACTTATAGATGAGGCTTAAAGGGACATGAAACCCAACATTTTTCTTTCATGATTTAGGTAGAACATTCAATTTTAAACAACTTTCCAGTTTACTTCTATTATCAAATTTGCTTCATTCTCTTGGTATCATTTATTGAAGGAGCAGCAATGCCTTACTGGTTTCTAACTGAACACATGGGTGAGCCAATGACAATCGGTATATATATGCAGCCACCAATCAGCAGCTAGAACCTAGGTTCTTTGCTGCTCCTGAGCTTTCCTAGATAAACCTTTCAGCAATGGATAACAAGAGAAGGAAGCAAATTAAATAATAGAAGTAAATTGGAAAGTTGTTTAATATTGTATTCTCTGTCTAAATCATGAATGTCTAATTATGATTTACTGTCCCTTTAACCACTTTAGGGTGCCATGACAACTTAGTAGAATACAAACCATGTTGGGGTGGTGAAACCATAAGAAAACAAATTATATAGATAATCAAATCCAACATATTGTGATGTAATAACAACTTACAAAAAAATACAATAATAAATAGTAATTTTGATGATACCTTTGTAATTAAAAGGTCTTTTAAATAGACCGTAGGTACGGGGAGCAATAGAATAAAATGGATTATAGGTGGATACATGGATATATTACTAATGGGCTCTAACTAGTAAATAGCATCTTGAGCCAAATAGAAAACAGAATACTAACCACAACACATTTACAAAGTGATGGAAAAGAAATATCACTTAAAACTCTAAAATTTGTAAGCTGACTCATGACTTTATAGTCCAACTGTTACGTAAGACTTCACCAGAGTTAAATAAAAAAGTTAGTATTGCAAAAACAGTGCACGGAACCTGGATAAGCCACGTCTAAATATCACTTCAAAGAAGAGGGAAAACTGGTTCCATTTTTTGATTAAGGGCTGAAGGAAATGTCCTTTTTCCTGGACCCTAATATGGAGCAATCACTTTTCTCTCTTCTTTTAAATAAAAGTTAGGTCAACAAATAAGAACTGGGTGCTAAAAATTTAAGAGGGAGAATCCCATATAATTGTCCTAACCTTCTAGCAGGCTCAAACAATCAGTTCACACGGTATTAATAATTACCTTAGACTATAGCAATACAAGTTAGTTAAATAAAACTATTTAGCATATATATATATATATATATATATCTATATCTATATATATATATTATATATATATATATAACACACAACATGCTAGCAGTAGAGGCGGCACTGAGTTTAGCTAGTGCGATCATGTGTCACTCCTCCTCCCAATCTATCAACTGTTATCTCTCGATCCGGTCGCGCAGTCAGGCAGTGACAGCAGCACAGACGTCACCATCACTTGACCTCGAGTTGCCGCTCATACTGGAGCAGTAGTGCAGTGAGCGCACCAGCCTTCACCCAGCGACAGGAAAACACACACCCTAAACTAACTCTGCAGAAACGATCAGTGTACTAGCCAGAGGTTAGACTCGGATGCGGATGGGTCCAGTCGGGGTGCAAGGTAGGACAATCATTGGTTCTAATCTTTCAATATAACTGAACCGGTTCTGCGGCAAAATATATGCTGCTCAGGTGACCGTGAAGGAATGAATCACATCATTTTTTTTTTTTTAATAAATAAATAAATAAAAACTGACTTTGGCTGCTAGTGTGAGAGGCATTTATAATTAACAAAATACTTCTTGCTTCTATCCCATGAACCATAGGTGCACGTGACTTCCAAATAGCTTCAAAATAATTAGCTTTACCTTTAAAGGGACACTAAAACATGTGAGGCTTATCACATTTATGCTTCAAGCATTAAACATCATTTACTACATTTTAATAATGTATTCACACTAAAGAAAATCTTGAGGATAATGGGCTCACCTGTTTGTTTTAATTATTTTAAGTTTAACTTAAGATATAGGTGTAAAGTTTTAGTTTAATGGGCACTGTCATGACTGTTGCAACCTAGGTTTAAATGCTTTCTCTCCAGTTAGAGACACTCAGTCATAAATGATATGATAAGCCTCACATGCTTTAGTGTCCCTTTGAAGGTAAACCCCAGGGCAGAACATACAGTGATCTGAGATGTCATTGCAGAAAATGCATCATGTCTGCAAAAAGAACAGGACATATGCAGCAACTTTTAGTGCTTTAACATTGTAGAGAACAGACTGATGTGGATCAGTGCTGCAAACAGTGCTGTGATCTGGCTGCAATGTGTAAGTTTTCCTTAACACAGCGCATCCACAGCAAAGTGCTGTTTGAAGTGAACAGTCAAATATGCAGTAGAGCTGCAAAGCAGCAGCCCATTGATTCTTGACTAGCTCTCAGATTGTTTTCAATCCCAACCCCAAGCTCCTTTCCCAGTCTGCTGTTTTTTTCTGAATATAAGCCATTCTTATGAGCAATGCACCTTTTTTTTAAATTAAATTTCTATGTAGGACCAAAAGAAAAGTAAACACATTTATTCAAGAAACTTTTTACAATTTAATTTTTTGTCTGCAGCTAATTTGCAATCCAATTTTCAACTGCTGAAATATATTATTAAAAACTTTAAAAACTGAATTATTCTCCAGTTAATCAACACATTGCATTTGAACTGATGCTTTAGTGTAGCTGCCTAATTTAAAATTGATTTTTATTTAAAAATAACCTGCAGAAAAATTTTCACTAAATAAATCTCATTGCATAAAGTTAAAAAAAATTCTGCCTCTGGAAAGGTAAAGCTATTTATTTTGAAGCTATTTGGAAGTCACATTCACCTATAGTTTATAGGATAGAAGCAAGAAGTATTTTGTTAATTAGAAATCATATAAACTATCAAGTTGTGCTTGACAACTGCTAGCAACATTCTTAGAGATTTATTACTTCCAGTTTTACAGCTAGAATGTTATCTAGTGATATATAGTGAGTAGTATTCAAATTAAATATAATTAACGTGTGCCTTGTTTGCACTACTTGTTTGTACTACTTGCTCTCACACTATCTCACACTCTCAAATGTTTAATGACCACAATTGGTTAAAAAACATAGGTAAAATTACAATGGGCAGAGCAAATGGGCGAAGCTAAATTCTGATAATTATGTGGGGTTGGCAAAGTGGATGGGACTTTAGGGCAGGGGGTGTTGTAAAAATTTTCATGCAGGTAATTGATAGCTGCAAAGTGTCCCTGGAATTTTTTTTTCAAATGTTGGCAACTATGTTATTGGTAACTTGAGAACAGTTACATGAACGAAGGCCACAGGATCTTTCATAACTCAAAAGCCCAGGTTCCTCGCAGATTGCTATGCCAATTTGCACCACCATTACCCTTACCCTCATCAGATCTTAAGAAGGTCGATAGCTGCAATGATATGACTCCGATATGTCAAGAGAAGTCCCTAGTAGGTGCCACAGCAGGTGCGATAGTCATTGTGCATTTCAAAGAGCTCGGTAAGTACCGTAGTGCTGTGACAGACTCTTTACCGGTGCGTGATTCCAGACCTTTTCTCTGCGCCCTAAGTGTTCCACCTCTTTGCGGTTCACCAGCTTCTCCAGAAGCCAGTCTTTCAGTCCTCAAATCTTGCCAGTGATAGGAAGGAGTAGCAGGAACTAGGGCCCCAAAGCTACGTCATCCCAAGATTGTGTAGTGTCTTCTTTACAAAAGTAGTGGTGTGGGTAAAGTTAAATCATCTACCAAAGGTGCCTAAGTCCCTGAAAAATATTATGGGTAGACCGATTTAGGGAATTGGGTCCCTCTTTGAACGCCTCTCTAACTGGGCAGACACAATTTTACAGTCTTTAGTACATTTTCTTCCGAGTTATTTGAGAGATAAAGCATTTATTGCGGCTCTTAGAAAAAGAACAATGTCAGGCCAATTCAATCTGGTTAACTCTTGATGTAGTGGGACTTTGCACAGCCATTCCCCATCATTCGGGCCTCCAGTCAATCAAATCTGTTCTGGATCGATATAGAAAATATAGTAATGAATTCAAAGAATATATCATCAGAGTGAGAGATTTTCTTTATCATTATTATTTTTTTATTTGATCCACAACATCTCCAAAGACATGGGACAGCCATGGGAGCAAAGTTTGCCCCCTCCTATGCAAATCTTTATATGGGATGGTGTGAGCTGGCCCACATGTCTTGAGATTTAAATCCCTTTTAACAATATATACGTTTTTACAAATAATATATTGATGACTTGATTTTTATATGGAATAGTATTCAAGAAGAGATTGGGAAGCTCATGTTATACTTGAATAATTATATGAACCTGGAGTTCACCTATTTGAGTGATCTGGTTGAAATTACATATTTGGATGTTACATTAAGGGCTGATTTGGACACCTCTACAGTGATTATTATATCGTATAAAAAGCCAATTATGGTGAATACGCTATTACATTCTAAAAGTTCACATCCTATCAGCACAGGATTTGGTTTGATGAAGGGAGAAATCATTAGACTAAACGCAATTGTAAGAATGAAGTTTCTTTTAAATTAGAAAGTGTATATTTGAAAGAAAAATTGATTGCCAGAGGATATCATCCAAGACAAATAGAGAGAGCCTACCAATAAGTAGTTGATATTGACAGACAGATCCTTCTACAGGATAGACGTAGGGATAACCGTATAAACCTTCAGTGGAGCACTCAGCAAACCAGTATCACGATGTAGTAAGAGTTGTAAAAAGGAATTCTTTTATACTTGGTGCTGATGATGATTTGGTAAAAACTATAAAGTGAACAGGGAATGAATAGGTTATATTTTGAATAATTATTTTATAGGTATAGCATGTTATTTCATGCAGTTGATACGGTTATCAAAGGGTTAACTTAGAACAGATTCTCATCAAGCAACCTGACCAATAAGAAGTGGAATCATGCTTTTTAAATGACCTTAAGCTATAATGGAATAGGTTTCTGATGAAGGCATAAAGCTGAAACGTGTCAGATGGTTATTCTCTTTCCTCTTGAAAGAGGGATGTTTTTAACATTAACATATCTCTGATATACTGAGGCTGACAGCAATTGCATAAATATCTTCATTCAATAGGAAAATCTAATCTACATCCACTGTGACAGGATTCAAGTTAGATGACACCAGTAGAAAGTAATTTTCCTCAGATAAAGCTAGAAAGCTGGAGCAGCACATAACTGCCCAGAAGACCCCCCCCCAGGAGACTGCAGTTTTAATAGGTTACCCCTTTCAAATGAGGGGTTCATACCCTATTAGTGGTGTTGGAGCTGACTTAAGGGCTATGCAAGAGCCTCCTCTCTCCTGCACAACTGGTAATGAGGAGGTTCCTCTGCCTCCAGCATTTCCTTCTCGTTGTGTGTAACAAATATCGTGACACTGGTGATAAATGAGGAATGACCTGTTTCTTTCTCCGTCTCCAACAACAGATGGCGAAAAAAACTCTTTTTGCCTGAGGACAGTCCCTCGTCTGCACAAGGGAAAGAATGCAGAGACAAAATAACATAATTTATGCAAGAACTTACCTGATAAATTCATTTCTTTCATATTAGCAAGAGTCCATGAGCTAGTGACGTATGGGATATACATTCCTACCAGGAGGGGCAAAGTTTCCCAAACCTTAAAATGCCTATAAATACACCCCTCACCACACCCACAATTCAGTTTAACGAATAGCCAAGAAGTGGGGTGATAAGAAAGGAGCGAAAGCATCAAAAATAAGGAATTGGAATAATTGTGCTTTATACAAAAAAATCATAACCATCACAAAAAGGGTGGGCCTCATGGACTCTTGCTAATATGAAAGAAATTAATTTATCAGGTAACTTCTTACATAAATTATGTTTTCTTTCATGTAATTAGCAAGAGTCCATGAGCTAGTGACGTATGGGATAGCAGATACCCAAGATGTGGAACTTCCACGCAAGAGTCACTAGAGAGGGAGGGATAAAATAAAGACAGCTAATTCCGCTGAAAAATTAATCCACTACCCAAATCAAAAGTTTCAACTTTTATAATGAAGTTATAAGCAGAAGAATCAAACTGAAACAGCTGCCTGAAGTACTATTCTACCAAAAACTGCTTCTGAAGAAGAGAAAACATCAAAATGGTAGAATTTAGTAAAAGTATGCAAAGAAGACCAAGTCGTTGCTTTGCAAATCTGATCAACAGAAGCTTCATTCTTAAAAGTCCAGGAAGTAGAAACTGACCTAGTAGAATGAGCCGTAATCCTCTGAGGCGGGGATTAACCTGACTCCAAATAAGCAAGATGAATCAAAAAGCTTTAACCAAGAAGCCAAGAAATGATAGAAGCCTTCTGACCTTTCCTAAAAGCAGAAAAGATAACAAATAGACTAGAAGTCTTTCTGAAATCTGAATAGCTTCAACATAATTTCAAAACTCTTACCACATCCAAAGAATGTAAGAATCTCTCCAAAGAATTCTTAGTATTAGGACACAAGGAAGGGACAATAATTCCTCTACTAATGTTGTTAAAATTCACAACTTTAGGTAAAAATTGAAAAGAAGATAGCAAAACCACCTTATCCTGATGAAAAATCAGAAAAAGGAGACTCACAAGAAAGAGCAGATAATTCAAAAACTGTTCTAGCTGAAGAGATGTCTAAAGGAACAATACTTTCCATGAAAGTAATTTAAATGTCCAAAGAAAGCATATGCTCAAACGGAAGAGCCTGTAAAGCCCTCAGAACCAAATTAAGACTCCAAGGAGGAGAAATTGGCTTAAATGACAGACTTGATACGAACCAACGCCTGAACAAAACAATGAATAACAGAAAGATTAGCAAATTTTTCTATGAAAACAGCACAGAAAAAGCAGAGATTTGTCCTTGCAAGGACCTTGCAGACAAAAACCCTTATCTAAACCATCCTGAAGAAAACTATAAAATCCTAGGAATTCTAAAAGAATGCCAAGAGAATTTATGAAAAGAGCATCAAGAGATGTAAATCTTTCAAACTCGATAATAAATCTTACTAGACACAGATTTACGAGCCTGCAACATAGTATTAATCACTGAGTCAAAGAACTTCTATGACTAAGTACTAAGAGTTAAAACTCCATACCATCAAATTAATAATTTGAGTTCCTGATGGAAAAAATAAATGTTAAGATATAAGGTCTGGCCTTAATGGAAGTGACCAAGATTGGCAACTGGACATCCGAACAAGAACCATATACCAAAACCTGTGTGGCCATGCTGGAGCCACCAGCAACACAAAAGATTGCTCCCTGAAAAGAAGAACCAGAGGCGAAAAAATATAGGCAGATTGATAACTCCAAGGAAGTGTCAATGCATGCACTGCTTCCGCCAGAGGATCCCCGGACCTGAATAGGCCACTGGGAAGTTCCTTGTTTAGATGAGATGCCATCAGATCTGTTTCTGGAAGCCCACACATCTGAACAATTTAAAAAAACACATCTAGGTAAAGACCATTCTCCCGGATGTAAAGCTTGATTGACAGAGATAATCAGTTTCCCAATTGTCTATACCTGAGAAATGGACCGCAGAAATTAGACAGGAGCTGGATTTAGTCCAAGCAAGTATCCGAGATACTTCTTTCACAGCCTAAGGACTGAGAGTCCCACCCTGATGATTGACATACGCCACAGTTGTGACATTGTCTGTCTGAAAAACAATAAACGTCTCTTTCTTCAAAAAGAACCCAAAACTGAAGAACTCTGAAAAATGCACGGAGTTCCAAAATATTGATTGGTAATCTCGCCTCCTGAGATTTCCGAACCCCTTGTGCTGACAGAGATCCCCAGACAGCCTTCCAACCTAAAAGACTTGCATCTGTAGTGATCATGGTCCAGGTTGAATGAACCGAAGAGACCCGTAGAAATATATGATGGTGATCTAACCACCAAATCAAAGATAGTTAAACATTGGGATTCAAGGATATAAAAAGTGATATCCTAGAATCCCTGCACCATTAATTCAGTATAAAAAACTGGAAAGGTTTCTTATGAAAATGAGCAAAGGGAATCGAATCCAATGCTGCAGCCATAATACCAAAAACTTCCATGCATATAGCAACTGAAGGAAATAATAGAGACTGAAGGTTCCAACAAACTGAACCCAATAAAATTGTCACTTGTCTGCTAGAGACAAAGACATTGACACAATCTATCTGGAAACCTAAAAAAAGGTGACCCTTGTCTGAGGAATCAAAGAGCTTTTGATAAAAAGATCCTCTAACCATGTCTTGAAGAAACAACAAAAGTTGAATCGTATGAGATTCCGCAGAACGAAAAGACTGAACCAGTACCACGAGACCGTCCAAATAAGGAAACACTGAGAACCTTGAAAAGATTCTTAGAGCTGTCGCTAGACCAGAAGGAAAAGCAACAAATTGGTAATGCTTGTCAAAAAAAGAGAATCTCAGAAAATGAAAATAATCTGAATGAAAACAGAAAATGAAGATATGCATCTATTGTATCTATTGTGAACAAATAATGCCATTACTGACCAAAAAAGGCAGAATAGACCATATAAACTCCATTCTAAAAGATGGTATACTTATATGACAATTCAAAAAGATTTTCTATCTTTGAAATAATGAATAGTTTTGAATAAAACCACCAAATCCTGTTTCTAAAAAGGAACTGGTATAAATACCCCAGAAAACTTCAGGTCTGAGCAGCGCCTTGAGCCCCAACGGGTGACCAGCCGCGCTTCACTGGTACCCAATACATACAGGACTGAAACACACTTCAGGAAAGTGTGAGCCTTACTGGAATAGCTGGAATATGTTAGAGAGAGAAAAAATACTTCTCACAGACGGTTTTACTCATTCGGTATCCAAATATAAGAAGTTTGGACCGAATTGAACCAAACAAATATATTAAAAAAGTCTTAACCTGCCCCTTACCAGCTAAGCTGGAATAAGAACTGCACCTAAATGCAAATTTGGGGAGCTGGCTTTGATTTTAAAATGGCTTAAATTGAATGAAAAAAAACTTACAATTATAAACATGTTACTTGGGAAAGAATTTAGAATTCCGTTCCTTAGGAAGAAAAAAAGCATAATATTTAGCCTTAGAACTCAATCTTGCAGCCCAGAGTAACAGTTGAAGAATTGAATCCAATTGTGAACCAAATAATTGATTACCTTGGAAAAAAAGAAATATGGAATTTAGAAATCAAATTAGCATTCCAAGATTGAAATCATAAAGTTCTTCTAGCTAAAGACATAGATTAAACCTCATTTGCGAAAATATAAAAAAAAATGACACAAATGAAATTATTAGCATGTTGATCAACTTAACAATGCTAAACAAATCATAATCCGATACTTGTTGCACTAAAGTATCCAACCAGAAAGCTGAAGCAGTTGCAACATCAGCCAAATAAATTACAGGTCTAAGAAAAGTAAATGAAAATAAATAATTTTCCTTAAATAAGATACAAGTTTCCCAAGGAAAAAAATAAATACTATCTGCTATAGGAATAGTAGTATGTTAGCAAGAGTATAGTCCCATTAACTTGGGGGATCTTCCTCAAAACTGAAAACTAACTGCCGGCAAAGGATACAATTAAAAACCTTAAAGAAGGAATAAAAGAAATTCCCGGCCTATTCCATTCCCTAGTATCAGGAACTGGAAAAAAAACCTCTGAAGAAAACACAGAAGGTTAATAAGCAGAATTTAAAATGTTAGCTAGTCTTAATCAAAAGAACTAGTTACTTCAATATCCAAAATAATCAACACCTTTTCAACAAAAAACGAATGTACTCTATTTAAAAATAAAAAAAGTAGATTTGTTAGTGTCAATATCTGATGAAGAATATTCTGAATGAGAAAATACACCATCAGAGAAGGATAATTCAGTATGTTGTTGGTCATTTGAAACTTCATCAACTAAATGAGAAGTTTAAAAAAGACCTAAAAATTTTATTAGAAGGCGGGATAGCAGACAAAGCCTTTATACTAGAATCAGAAAAATATTCTTATAAATTCCTAAATATATCTTGTACATAAGATGTAAAAAGAATAGCAATAGATAATGGATAAATACTAATGGACTCTGCATGTAAAAGTTTATCATAAAAACTTATTACAAACCATAGCTAAATATAAACATTCATAACATTAAAATAAATGAACTTAGCTTTGGTAGGACTGATATCAGTCATCAGGAATCCCTCAGTATTTTCTGATTCAGGAACAGCTTTTGAAATATCTTGCAATATGTAATAGAAAAAAACAACATATAAAGAAAAATTATCAAATTCCTTAAATGACAGTATCAGGAATGGGAAAAAATGCAAAACAAACAAGCCTCTAGCAACCAGAAGCAACAAAAAAGTGAGACTGAAATAATGTGAAAAAAATGGCGCCAAGTATGACGCCCACATTTTTTGGCGCCAAAAATGACGCCCACATTTTTTGGTGCAAAAAAACGTCTGTAACACACATGCGTCAACAAATGACTCAACCATGTGTAAACTTCCGGCGTCAACTATGGCGCCGGAAATGACGAAATTTTGCGCCAAAAAAGTTTGCGCCAAGAATGACGCAATAAATTGAAGCATTTTCTGCCCCCGCGAGCCTAACAGCCCGCAAGGAAAAAAGTCAATTTGAAAATTTTTGAAGGTAAGAAAAAATATTTATTCATATGCATTTCCCAAAATAATGAAACTGACAGTCTGAAAGAAGGAATACTGATTAACCTGAATCATGGCAAATATAAGTTTAAAACATATATTTAGAACTTTACATATAAAGTGCCCAACCATAGCTTAGAGTGTCATAAATAGAAATAAGATTTACTTACCCCAAGACACTCATCTACATATAGTAGATAGCCAAACCAGTACTGAAACGAGAATCAGTAGAGGTAATGGTATATAAGAGTATATCGTCGATCTGAAAAGGGAGGTAGGAGAAGAAATCTCTACGACCGATAACAGAGAACCTATGAAATAGATCCCCTAGAGGAAGACCATTGTATTCAAATAGGCAATACTCTCTTCACATCCCTCTGACATTCACTGCACTCTGAGTGGAAAACCGGGCTTCAGTCTGCTGCGAAGCGCATATCAACGTAGAATCTAGCACAAACTTACTTCACCACCTCCATGGGAGGCAAAGTTTGTAAAACTGAATTGTGGGTGTGGTGAGGGGTGTATTTATAGACATTTTAAGGTTTGGGAAACTTTGCCCCTCCTGGTAGGAATGTATATCCCATACGTCACTAGCTCATGGACTCTTGCTAATTACATGAAAGAAAGTAATGTTCTGCATTCAAGAGGTTAAATTATGAGGTATGTAATGTTCTAAGTGGAATGAAAAAAATACTTTAAAGTTAATGCATCACTTCCATGCCTCGTTTGATAAAGGTAGAAGTTAAGAACTGTTTTGCTGCATAGGAATTTAAATCCAAGCTGTTAAAACTGATATTGAAACAGGTTGAAAAATGCTTACTACTCAATAAGGGCTAAAAAAAAAAAAAATCAAAAAACTATTTAGCTAGGACAAATAAGTTTCAGGATGCAGGGTTCTCCCCCAGGGGCTTTTTAGTAGGTGCACCACCCAGCTAAAATTTTAAAATTAGCAAATATTAAAATGTTTCACTGTTTATTGGATAAAATATCATTAAATACATTTTTGTAAAATTATGCATTTATTTTGTGCTTTGGATAGTGGTAAATGTTATATTAGAAAGTATTACACTGCCTCCACCCAGCTACATTATAATGCCAATCGGCTGGCATTTTCTGTGGAGGACACAGAGGATGGTTTAATTAATCCCATCATCAGCCTCTAATTTCAGAACTGAAAGTAGAATAAAACCATTGGTATGGTTCTTAAGGTGAATTTGAGCATCTTTAAATATATTCTGGAGGATAGAGAGATTTTCCTAAATCATTAAAGGGATACAAAACCCACTTTTTTTTCTATCATGATTCACATAGAGCATGCGATTTTAAGCAACTTTCTAATTTACTCCTATTATCAAATTTTCTTCGTTCTCTTGCTATCTTTATTTGAAAAAGAAGGCATCTAAGCTAAGGAGCCAGCCATTTTTTGGTTCAGGACTCTGGACTGCAGTTGTTTAATGGTTTAATCCACCAATCAGCAAGAACAACCCAGGTTGTTTCCAAAAAATGGTTCGGATTCTAAACTTACATTCTTGCTTTTCAAATAAAGATAGCAAGAGAATGAAGAAAAACTGATAATAGGAGTAAATAAGAAAGTTGCTTACAATTGAATGCTCTCTGTTTTATGAAAGAAAAAATTTGGGTTCAGTGTCCCTTAAACCTCATCATTAACACATGCCAATAAAGTGTGAGACGCCTTCTGCAGCACACATAGTCCTCCAAGCCTCAGTACTGTTGGTCTTCATTGTAAGACTCTTGTAATATCTATAGGTAGGTGTGTGTGATACAGATAGATAGATAGATAGATAGATAGATAGATAGATAGATAGATAGAATAGATAAAGAAAGCAGCACAAATAATATAACCACTACTAAAAAAAAAATATTTTTAAAAACCGGGCACTCATTGATGAAAATTGACCTTCACTTTAAAGAAAATTAGATGAGACCATGGATAAGACTAATATGTTATGTATGTAATAAAACAAGGTATATAGCTCTATAGGAAGAGCTGAATTTCATAACATATTACAAGTAGAGTGTGCTTCCAGAATAGTTAAACCCTGTATATAAGTACGGCTAAGTTGAAAAATAGTAAGCCTAAGCGCCTTATGTACAAAATCTGTACAGTGTGAGTGATCTAATGAAGACTATAGCACATTGTCGTATTACTGCACAGCTAGCTACACCCAGCCGTCCGTCATTCTTCCTCTAACTCATGTCAGACATCTAACCTTGTCATACTGCTCCGGCAGGAATGCTCAAAAGAAATAGGTCACAACAGAAAGTACACAGAGGCAAAAATGTAGGCCAGCTCAAAACAAAAGAATTCGGAAGCACGACTACTAGGCTACATCTTTTTATGGAAACTAAAGGTTGTAATTGAGATTTACAAAAAAAAAAAAAAATGTAAAAAAACCCTGAATCCATTGTTGTATTTTATCTGCAGATATGATTGGGGATGAAGCATTATACTGGGAAGTGTGTCAGTGGTTTACTAATCTGCTATAAAATGACCTGCAATAATATATAGCTGAGAATAGATCAAGTGGAAATGCAAGGTTGAATTTAATGAAGCCCACCCTTCTAGCAGCCAAGGGGTTAACAGGTAACCTAAATTAGATTGGGAGTAAATCTATATGTAAACAGTTTGGATAACTTTTTAATGTAAAACCCCTCAGCATATAGGTATAAAGCTGCAACATAAAATGCAATTGGAGGGAAAAATCTTTTTTAAAAAACTATAATTAATTTTATTGCTCTCAAAAAAAAATGTATATCATCAAACCTATAAAATACCGGAGAGGGATTTTTAAGATATATTTTGTATATAAAGCAGCCAATCACATGGGTATTATAGCGCTGTAGAAAAAAAGAGATTTGCCAATGCCACTCAGAAGTGCCAGATTTGTCTACCAGCTGGCTCTGGCTTAATGGTCCATCCTATAAACTGTTAACAACGCAGAAAATACTGTTTATATCAGGGACAAACAAATCCCAACAGACAGGGAAACAACTCCTAACATTTTACTTTTGGATTATTGTATGTATATTTATTTAGAATCCATATTGCCATCAAGCGTGTGTCTGGCTTCTAAATTTAAAGGGACAGTAAAGTCAAAATTTCATGATTCAGATAGAACATGCAATTTTAAACAACTTTCCAATTTAGTTCTGATATCAAATTTGCTTTGTTTTCCTGGTATCTTTTATTGAAGAGTAAAACTAGGCAGGCTCATAAGAGCTCAGGAGTGTGCACGTGTCTTTAGTACTCTATGGTGGCAGTGTTTTGCAACATTGTATAACAAAGCTACAAATTATGTTGCAAAACACTGCTGCCATAGAGTACTAGACACGTGCACACTCCTGAGCTCTGATTAGCCTACCTAGTTTTACTCTTCAATAAATATACCAAGATAACAAAACAAATTTGATAACAGAAGTAAAATTGGAAAGTTTTTTAAAATTGCATGCTCTATATACGAATTGTGGAAGTTTAATTATGACTTTACTGTCCCTTTAAAAGAAAGGTTTCTAAGCTTCAAGGAAGGATGACAAGATACATACCAGTCAGTCATTTGCAATTAAATTTAGGCACCAAATCAGGATTATCCCGAAGTTACATCACTGCAAGAACCTGAGACCTCCAAATACTAGAGGGGAAAACAACGGTTTGCAGTTAGAAAAAAACTACAGTACTCACTACAGTGTACAATGTTATTACAAAGTAAGGAGCCATCACCAGTAATGTGCAGTTTACACCTTCAGCCTTTAAAGGGACATTAAACACTAAATAACTGCAAGATAGAATGATGCATTTAAAGAAAAGATTAGTCTGAGAATAACATGTAGATGTATTTTTTAAAGTTTCATTAGTTGTTTAAATACTGACAAAATAAGTGTAAAGTTTTAATGTCTATAAAACAATGGGAGCTGCCATGTTGTAACTTAGGTTACCTTCTCTGCTGTGGCCAATTAGAGACAGTTATAAATAGGTCACTAGAGTGTGCAGCCAATGGCTGTGTGGCATATAACAATGTTTTGCACTTCCATTTCTAACAGGAACTGAAATGCTCACAATTTCAGAATGGAATTACAGTAAAGGGGGAAAAAAAAAATATTTAAAGTATATTGCAGAGTTTTTTTATATTATACAATTCATAATTTTATATTGCCATCTCAAAGTGTTTAATATCCCTTTAAAAACACTGTAAAATATACAGATTTCCCATTCCTATGCAGCACATGGACTCTGATCTTCCATTATTATCCTTACCTTACTGATCAATTTAAACTTAGTTGCCATATTCTTAAAAAATATTCACAATAAAAAGCATAAGGGAAACTCACAAAAAAAGTAATATCAAAAATGTTAAAGCGATTGCATGGATTATCTTTCATTTGACAATGTCTGTATGGTTAGACCTGGGTATTTCTAGAAGCCATGGCTGACACACATTTAAATCTTGCTAATTGGGTTCGTCTGACACAAGAGGATTATCATGCTACGTCTGGCTCAGTGACGCACTCAGTGATTCAGTCGCTACTTTAAGGGGCATTAAAACATCATTGTCGTAGAACATATTGTAATCCTATTGAAATGACAGCACACACCAACATTGAGGAAATGCCATCAATTATTTTAGATTTTCATTTTAAATTAAGGACCGATTAAGTCTCCACTTACCTTATGGAGGGCACCCAGCCAATAACTCAGTTTTAGAGACAGTATTTCTAATTGGCCAGAGAAAAGAAATAAGATGAACATAGTAAACCGCTTCATCAAGTGATGGAGCCCTATTAGCAAAATTAATCAATCTTACTAACAGGAGAGTTTTTCGCTTATAAAACATTTATTTGTATGCAGCAGTTTGCAATCTAATTCTTATTGGGGCATAAAAGTGTAAAGATATATTATGTCAGAGCACTGTTGCTTGCATGTATCTTATTAACCCCTTATGTCCGCTACAGAGTAGCAATGCACTACTAGGACGTAGCCACCAATCACCACCTACCTTCCAGCAGTGCTGCTCCTGAGCCTACCTAGCGATACCTTTCAACAAAGGATACAAACAAAAGTGAATTTAATAGCAAGTAAATCAGTTTCTTAACATTGCATGTTCTATATAAACCATGAAAGCTTTTTTTTCTGTACCTTTAAAGGGACAGTCAAGTCCAAAAAAAACTTTCATGATTCAAATAGGGCATGCAATTTTAAACCACTTTCCAATTTACTTTTATCACCAATTTTGCTTTGTTCTCTTGGTATTTTTAGTTGAAAGTTAAAACTATGAGGTTCATATGCTAATTTCTTAAACCTTGAAGACCACCTCTAATCTGAAAGGATTGACAGTTTTTCACCACTAGAGGGCATTAGTTCATGTGTTTCACATAGATAACATTGAGCTTGCGCACGTGAATTTACCGAGGAGTGAGCACTGATTAGCTAAAGTGCAAGTCTGTCAAATAAACTGAAATAAGGGGGCAGTCTGCAGAGGCTTAGATACAAGGTAATTACAGAGGTAAAACGTGTATAACAACTGTGTTTTTTATGCAAAACTGGGGAATGGGTAATAAAGGGATTATCTATCTTTTTAAACAACAAAAATTCTGGTGTTGACTGTCCCTTTAAATGTATCTATATGCCTAGACTATCCCTTTAAACATTTCTAATGGATTTTAATGCTGTTTAAGGAACATTAAAGATAGACAGGTAGACAAAATAATAATTCTGGATTTTGGAATTCCAGATTTGGGGATTAGAATCCATTAAAAATGTTTAAAGGGATAATCTAGACCCAATAATTATTCTTTATTACTTATTGTTATAAACTAGACAACCATCATCATGCTCCAAAACAAAAAGCTTGTAAGAAGTATATGAAACGTTTAAATCAGTTTGTTAGCAGCCGAAAATGCCCTCCAATTTCTGCCCACAGTTTTCTTTTTGTTCTTGTATGACAGTTTAGCAGTTTAATATTTTTCAGTTAGCGATTTCAAAATGCACATGCACAAATCAGCATATGCAAGTAGGAAAACGTATTCACGAGTCGATCGTAATTGGAGAAACTCAAAAATACCAAAATATAGGTGCAATAGGTGGGTAGAGTTTGGCATCCATTTTTGGCTCCTAAGAAATTATGAATATTTAAAATGTTTCATGTACTTCTTACAAGCTTATAGGTGTGGGGGACCAGTTGCAGGATGCTTCTCTGGTACAAAATAAAAATATATATTGGGTCTAGACGATTCCTTTAAGTATTTTTTGTTTTCTACCAAGAAAAAATGATTAGGCCCGAGTGTAAAACAGCACAGGTAAACAAAAAGAGAGCCTAATATTCTGTATAGTAACATTGCAATGCATATTATTTGAAACCCAGTTATGCAATGTTTTATAGAGGATTTATTGTATGCTTATTAGGCATTTCATATTCTTAAGTTCGTATTTTTATGTATCGATATCCAGGGAGATATTGAATTGGACACCGGTGTCTTTTAGGATTTTTTTAGTGGGAATATAAACAATTTGTATTTAATTTTATTGTGAAATTATTAGTATAAATAAAATAGCAGATATTTTAACCTCAAACTGATGATTGGAATGGTATAGGTGCATCAAATCTAAAGGTTAATATTCAATACAAACAAAGCATACTTAGATAGGCCATGTTGTATTCAACATTGTACATCATTAGAGGTAACAAATCCATAACCAACAGTTAGGAACAGACAGTATATGTGACTACTCCCACGCCTTTATTATTGGTTTATGTATATGGTTTAAGCGTACGTACTATAATATACCAACACAAGGTTTACTGAGCGAGAAATCAGCAGTCATTTTGTGCCACCTTAGAGGAGTAGATAGTTTTATAAACATTTGGGAAGTTTATTAAAGGTGTGCAGTATTTCTCATACTGACCCAGAGAGATAATTACACCCCTTTTTTCAAACAAAAATAGTACTTAATGACTTGTCAAACTATACATTTACAACAGATGGCTGTATGTCCCTCTTCGTTATGTCATAAGTCCCAGTACTATTATGCAACAATGATTAATACTCAAATGGGAAGATTATAACACATAATCCTCTAAATCTCTATCAGCAGATTTGTATCACACAAGTATCTTAGAAATAGACAGACATTTCAATGGACCTTTATTCACAGATTTCTAATATATCTTGATAAATTAATTATTAAAAGAGAGATAATAATGCACATACGATTAAAAAGGGCTGTTCAAACTTTCCCTGTGGAATTAATAATAATAAACAAATAAAACATAAAAAAAAAAAAATTCAGGCAAGCAATGCTTTGGTTTAGATGAGTGCAGGGAACTGGCAGGTAAAAAGTTCTGTATTTTTTTAGAGATCTGCACTGGCACCCAGGATATCCACAAAAACTGCTCCTTAATGGGACAGTCTAGTCAAAATTAAAAACTTGTGCGATTCAAATAGGGCATGCGATTTTTTTTTTAAATATATTTTTATTGAGGTACTTAAATTAGGCTTACAAACAGTATAATCAAACAAAAAGAAATGCCAATCAGTACAGAAGGATGATATACATTTCAATATTAGTACTATAATGATATGTGAACCCTTATGCACAGCTTATCAGTGAAATAGTAAACAGAAATACAAGACAAACTTAAATGTATGATGCCTATTGAGAAGGAACCCTTCCAAAGCAAATCTAATAGGTCACTCTAGGACCTATAATAAGGAAACTTATCTAACAGGGGGGGAAGGTATAATGGAATGACGAGACCTCTCTTGGATCTCACTTTAGTAACCTCGTTTTTTGTTTTATTTTTAGTATGCCTGAATGAGTGGATATCATGGGAGAGATTAGGAGTAAGACAAGCTTGAGTAAATATAGATTCTATAGTATTTTTGGAGCTACAAAACATGTCTGGGTGTATAGATATCCTGGGGAAGATAGAGAGTAACTGTATAAACAACTTTATTTTAGAGTGTTTTTGCAGCTATGAAGCATGCTTGAGGATACCCAGGGTCTAAAATATTTTTAGGGCTATAAAACATGCCTGAATGAATGGATATCATGGGAGAGATAAGGAGTAAAACAAGCTTGAGTAATTATAGATTCTATAGTAATTTTGGAGCTGTAAAACTTGCCTGGGTGTATAGATATCTTGGGGGAAACAAAGAGTAACTTGATAAACTGCTTTAAAAAAGAAGGCATACATGGAGTATGTAACGGTATAGCACAATGACAATGTTGGGATACAAATAACAAGCGACAATGCAGGTAAAGAACAAACATTTCTGAGAAGAACTAAAGTAGATAACAATATATAGGTATTGTGCCTAATATTCTGGATACCTCCACCATGATAAGTGAGGCCACTTTTGGACCACTTCTCTGGATAATCAAGATAAAGGAGGTTAATACCAATAAATAGGACCACTGTTGGATCCTGAACTTAAGAACCTCATTTAGCTTTTTAGTGACTGTAAAATGTTCAAACCAAGGTGCGAATAGTATTAATAACTGTATTGAAATTACTATTCAAAGAGTAACAGTAGGTAATAATGCGGCATTGGTAAGAGAAGCCGCGTAGTTAACCTCTGGACACCATTAGGTGTTTCCAGAGTACATTAGTAAGAGGGGGAAGGGGAGGGGAGGGGGGGAGGAGGTTAGAAAAAATAAAAGGATTATGAAAGCAATATATAAAATTATATAAATGTGAGCCATGACTTAACCGTTAGAGAATATGCCTATTGGTGAGGAGCTGAGGACCAATCTTTGAAGGGGAAAAATAAGCCTTTGCTTCAAACCTGTGTGCAGTTAATCATAGGCAGGGTTTAGGCTTTCACTATTAATTTAATTACTACCATCTCCTGTGACAATTGTAGAATACTGTGCCCTATTGGCTGTATTAAACATAACAAGGAGTGCCACTGCTATATCAATATTTAGTAAGGTGAATATAAATGCATTAGGCCTTCTATATGAGCCAAGACTCCCCTCTATTGGTGAAGGTTAACATTTACCTCATATTATTGGATCAACAAAAACGCTACATTTGATTCTATAGCCGCTCAATTTTGTGTGAATAATTAAAATTATAAATGTACAGTGAGGCTTCTCTAAGCTCTGAACGAGGTAAATACAAATAAGAAGTTAAACTTTTGTAACAACTGTCAACAAGGGTACATAAGAACACAAAAAAAAAAAAAAAACAATAACAATAGCTGGGACTTAGAAACTGGTCTGCAAAAAACAGTGTTATATCGTGAGTTCCTACACCAGGGCACGGGCCCTATGCCCCTCGGCAGGAATATCAGATAAATTGGAAACTAGATAAATCTATGTTATAAGATATGCTAAGTCCCCAGCATGGGTAATCAAATGGTCTGACATTGGAGTCATCTGTGTTTGCAGAATAGGAGATGTAGGTACTAGTCTGAAAAAGCGTACTAGCATATGCAAGATTAAATAAACGTTATGTAGAGTCCCTTTGCCAATTGGGTATAGAGTTACTTTTATAGAGGTGAGGGTGAGTCTGTAGTAGATCACAAAACATATTGGCCCACTATTGACTTTGAATCTGGATAGGGGATAATGAAGTGATATGATGCTTCAATATAGCTTAGTATTCACCCCACACCAGATCGCAAGCCAGGACTGTCTCTCCGGGCTGACTGTTGTGGTTGATCAGAGAGCATGCCTAGGAAAGCAGAGCCAAGTGTACTACCAGGGGACTTAACTAAATGTGCGGCTAGGGAAGAGGCCTCTTCACCATTGTAGGTTCGCTGGTGCTCGTCCAAAGTCTCTTTGGGCATGTGTGTGCTCCACTGTTGAGGATCTCTCAGGAGGTAAGGATTTGGCATCGATCTAGGGCTACAGCCAGCGTCAAGCAAGCAGAGATTTCGAGAAGCAGATGAGAGGCAATGATCTCGCTGATCTGTTCTCTCCCGGATCCGGACTTGTAGTTGCGGGTGTGGCGCTGCAGTGAGGAGCGGGGCTCCCGCCCCAGTACTGTATGTGTCAGCAGGCGAATGCGGCCCATCACCCCCTACGCCGCACAGAGCCTGCTCCTGTACAGCATAGGTAGATGGGCCACAGCTTCCAGCAGCGAAAAGCCTGGTCAGATGAGTCTCCAAAAACCGGAAGGTGGACTCAATAAGGCCTCGGGCTGTCAACTCCAAGTTCTCAGCAGCCGCCATCTTGGTTGTCGCAGGGATCAATAGTATAGTAGGTATAACTGCCGTAACTGCTGTGATATTGCAGATCGGCAGGCAGGGTGCACACAGGGGTTCACTAAGTAGGTATCTTGGTCTGTCACTTCAGCCGCTATACGCTCTAGCCCGCCAACAGATGTGCCTATGCGGTTGCGTTGTAGAACTTACGGGAGGCTGCATTAAAATACACTGATGCCCATACTAGGTTGGTAGGAGGCAGCAGGGTGGGGGCTCCAAAACAATTGTAAAATCACTTTTTAAATCATGGTTTTACCCCAAATTTCAGGTTTCAGTGCTGGAGCTCATGCAGTGTGCGACCGGTCTGTTAGGCAGTTGGCTCCGCCCCCCGGGCATGCGATTTTAAACAACTTTACTATTAACATTTATCATCTATTTTGCTTTGTTCTCTTGGTAATCTTTATTGAAAGCTAAACCTAGGTAGGCTCATACACTAATTTGTAAGTTAACAGCTAGACAGCGTTAGTTGATGAGTGCCATATAGATAACATTGTGTTCACTCCTATTTAGTTTTTTATGAGTAAGCACTGATTGGCTAAAATGCAAGTCTGTCAAAAGAACTGAAATAAGGGGGCAGTTTGCATAGTCTTAGATACAAGGTAATCGCAGAGTTAAAAAAATCATAACCAAGTTGGTTATGCAGAACTGGGGAATGTGTAATAAAAGGGATTATCTAACTTTTTAAACAATAAAAATTATGGAGTAGACTGTTCCTTTAAAATGTATGGTTGCAGGCTAAATGTAGACACCAATCAGCAAGCACTATCCAGGGTGCTGAACCAAAAATGGGCCAGCTCCTTAGCTTACATTCCAGATTTTTCAAATAAAGATACCAAGAGAACAAAGAAAAATTGATAATAGTTGAAAATTAGAAAGTTCTTTAAAATTGCATGCTCTATCTGAATCGTATAAGAACAACAATCGAGTTTAGTATCCCTTTAAAGGGACAGTCTAGGCCCAAATAAACTTTCATGATTCAGATAGAGCATGTAATTTTAAACAATTTTCCAATTTACTTTTATAACCAATTTTGCTTTGATCTCTTGGTATTCTTAGTTGAAAGCTTAACCTAGGAGGTTCATAAGCTAATTTCTCAGACCTTGAAGCCCACCTCTTTCAGATTGCATTTTAACAGTTTTTCACCACTAGAGGGTGTTAGTTCACGTATTTCATATAGATAACACTGCTCGTGCACAAGAAATTATCTAGGAGCAGGCACTGATTGGCTAGACTGCAAGTCTGTCAAAAGAACTGAAAAAAGGGGCAGTTTGCAGAGGCTTAGATACAAGATAATCACAGAGGTTAAAAGTATATTGTTATAACTGTGTTGGTTATGCAAAACTGGGAAATGGGTAATAAAGGGATTATCTATCTTTTAAAACAATAAAAATTCTGGTCTAGACTGTCCCTTTAAAGATACATTTTACAATCAGTAACTTTAAAATGATATTGGCACACTAAAGGCGAACACTTCGGCCACACCATGATGCTCAGCAGACAACAAACACACTATTATGTATCTCATCTAGAACACAATCTTTAGTGACTTTACTACATCTGTATCAGCATAGCACTTCTTTTATCCCTTGCAGCCTAAGCTGAAGATTTTCCAGTCATTTATTGTCACTGGGGATATGTCATTTTAGAACAAGAGACGCATACACAAACAACAGTAAGTAATGCATTTGCCTTCCAGCTGGCTCTGTCACTGAATATTAAATGGCTATAATTATAACTGCATGAGTCACATTTCATTATAAAATCACATTCTAAAAGTGCTTTATATAATCATACAAGAATAGTAAATTCTGCAACAAGTGACAAATATAAAGACTCAAGTGTGGTGTTTATTTCATAAACCAAACAAAACAATGTGAATGCTTCAATATGACATAAACCCCCAGGATATGCAAAGGAATTTATGAAAAACTGTTCCCTGGGAGTCAAAGAAAGAGAGTTAAATAAATACATTATTGAATGGAGATTATATGTTCATAGCCTTCCCTAAATGAATTCTAAGTTAAATAGAATTTAGTTAGTAACATGAAGTATTAAAAAAAATGTTTCACTTGCTCCTCCTACGTTTGATATTAGTTTGTCTAAGCCCCATACCTGGAGTGGCAAACAGGAAATAAATGAAAGAAAGTGCAGATGATGAAGAGGACACATATGTTCCACACAGACTGCATGTTTTTTTTTCCCTTTGTGAGCACGTGCCTTTAACTAGGCTACAAGAAATCATCAATGCAGATGATTAACAATAGACTTGAATATCTAAGAAATTTCTCCCCAGATCTCTACAGTTAATGGTTTAATAAAGTTTGTGCTAATTGAATGTCCATCTTAAATGTCTACAGAACACAAGTAGTGCTCTCCTCAGTTTACCAAATCATGGCTGCCCATCTAGGTGGCATACAAAGGGACATTAAACACTAAATATATTCTAGGTAGAACGTTGCCTTGAAAGAAAATATTAGTCTGAGAACAACTTGTAGATGTATTTTTTAAGGTTTCATTAGCTGTTTAAATATTGACAAAATAAATGTAAAGTTTTAGTGCCTATAAAACAATGGGAGCTGCCATGTTGTAACTTAGGTTACCTTCTCTGCTGTGACCAATTACGGACAGTTATAAATAGGTCACTAGAGTGTGCAATGGCTGTGTGAAATATAAGTGTTCTGCACTTCCATTTATAACAGGAACTAAAAAGCTCACAATTTCAGAATGGAATTACATGAAAAGGGGACAAAAAAAAATATTGAAAGTATATTGCAGAGGTTTTTTGTTTATTATTATTATTTTTTTTAATATAATTTTTATTTACGTTCAGTTCAAGGCATACACATAATAAATGTCAATATGAAATACAAATACAAAAAAATATGTTTCCAGGTATACAACCAGTAAGAAAGAGAAAAAAAAAAAAAAAAAGGATATACATTACATGTATATATGACAGATTTCAGAAATATTAATATACATATCGCTTGCCAGTCATACCGCATACCTTCTAAAAGGACACATGAGGCTACTCTTGGACCTCCCAGTAAATCTACAGAAGGTAGTTTTGAATAATAATGAGACCACTTTTGGGTCTCAAATGGTGAACCTCATTTTACTTTTTTTTGTTCTATAGATAAGAAACTCTTAGGGACTGTAACAAGTAAACTCACACAATTCAAACTTATAGGTCATCATAAAAAACAAACCGAAAACTGATATTTCCAGCAAAATATAGGGGATAATACACATTAAAACAATATAGTGTTGGATCATGACCATATGGAATCTTGTATTATCATACTTATAGCACTTAAGGAATGCTCATATAGTAAAAGAATCGACAACGACAAGTACTAATTCTGATCTCTCTTGGATCACAAAATGGACATCAGTGGAGCAGACTATAAAATTGAAGAATGGAGTAAATACAGAAGGTTGCTTATGGGTTAATAGGAAAAATTAGAACCACTAGTCTTTACTTTGGGGTTGTCATGAGGCTAAGTTTGGCAACGATAATAGTATAGATTTGAATATGCATCCAGATATACGCTTCCTCATGGTATTAAGCTTAGGACAGCACATTAAAAGCAGGAGAATAAGAATTCACAAAAGTCTAGTAACCATGTAATCCAACCTACAAGCGGATGAATAACTATCTGCACATAGTCTAATGTGTCTCCATTAACATAGACCCAAGCCCAACAGATGATGTATATACGATATAACACTGTATACTGACTTCCAAATGATGAACAAAAACAACTAGTATATGTTTGAATCTGGACATGCTCTGCTAGCCCGTCCGCTGGTAGCTCAGCAATAACTCCTGAACCCAACTTGCAATATGCATTGTAATGTGTAAATATAGTATAAATATTGGTTCCATTTAAACTTATTAAACACCAGATATTATAAGTCGCGGTGGGTATTTATATATATATATATATATATATATATATATATATATATATATATATATATATATATATATATATATATATATATATATAAAAATAAAGAATATCCGGGCACTTCTTAGGTAAAACGAAACCCCAAAGTTTATTAGATCCAAAACCAATAAAAGCAGAAAAATGTCAAAGTTAATGTTGAAATATCAAATAGCCGTTTACAAATGCAAATCACCACTAGTTGACACTAGCACAATCATATTAGTAAACAAGAACTGCTGGAGTCCTGTACAGCAGACATGTTTCGTGCTTTACCAGCACTTGTTCACTGCTATATATTTGTATCATATGAGGGCAAAGTGAATACGGTATATAATCCTACACTGTCAGAAAAAATGTGCAAAAATTGTACCTTTAGGGGTACAACAGCTTGTCACTGGGGCAGTACCCTCAAAGGTACACCTGCTGTACCCTTTAATATGGGAACAAATTGGTACCCTTGCAGATTGTTCCTTTCAAAGGCAAATATGTACCTTTGAGGACTAGATTGGACTTCAGTCCTATGGTACCATATTGTACCCTTAAAAAATGGTGCATATCTGGCCTTTTAAGGGTACTGCCCCAGTGACAAGCCCTTTGTACCTCATGATGGCAAATTTGTACTCAACATAACATATTACAAATGCTGTTCCATTAAATTTATCATATAACATTCAAATATGCATTCAATGTGTACTTTTTCAGGCAGGTTTAAAAAAAAAAAAAAAAAAAATGTTGTATACTTAACTGTAGCTATGTATCAATTCCAAAAACTGCTACAGAACCACCTGAGTGAGCCAGGCTAAACAACCAGTTCCAAAATGAACTACTCAATGTGTTTTATATAACTCTGTACTAGACTCTAAAAACACCCCATTTAATTTAGGGTGACATGCCATATAAAACATAAATATATAGAAAACATATAGAAAACAACATAATAATAAAATATAACTAACGAAAAGAAGGGGGATTCGAGGAAGGGATAAAAAGATAAAACTCACAACCATACAATGAATTGTTACTCTATGCAAAATATATGCAAATGAGTCTATTTCCCTAGTACACACTTTGGTGATGAACCTGCTACCAATAGATGGAGCTGTGTTACATATGTCAAGGAACTTTCAACCAACAGATGGCGCTATGGCGTGTTACACAATGTCCATGTATGTGACTGGGGAACGGTTACAAATTTATTTCATTTTTTTAAAACTGGTTCTTAAATAGCTCTTGTTTATTTTATAGAGTTTAAAACATTTTTTTTCTTTGTAATTTTAGTTAATACATGTGCTTTATGTTTAAGAGTTAACATCTTGATGCTCTAAATATAAACATTAAATTGTTAAGTGCTTGTTTGCCATTTAGAACCAGCAACAAAGTATCATTGAATATATGGGTTCTTAAAGGGACAGTCTAGTCAAAATTAAACTTTCATGATTCAGATAGGGCATGAAAATTTAAAATTATTCCCTTGGTGGTATTTTTAAAAAGCTAAACCTAGGTAGGCTCAAACTGATTTCTAAACCATTGAAAACCGCCTCTTAGCTCAGAGCATTTTGAAAGTTTTTCACAGTTAGACCGTACTAGTTCATGTGTGTCATATAGATAACAATATGCTCACTCCCATGTAGTTATTTAGGAGTCTGCACTGAATGGCTAAACTGCATGCCTGTCAAAAGCACTGAGATAAGGGAGCAGTCTGCAGAGGCTTAGATACAAGGTAATCACAGAGGTATAAAGTATATTAATATAACTGTGTTGGTTATGCAAAACTGGGGAATGGGTAATAAAGGGATTATCTATCTTTTTAAACAATAACAATTCTGGTGTAGACTGTCCCTTTAAGTATTTTTTTTGCTTTGCCCACTTCTTGCATATTACTAACAACAATTGAACATAATTATTTTGCTGTACAACATGTATGTTGCATTCATTTTGGGTGACTGACAGTTATGTGAATATGAATAACTGAGCTGTACAAATGATATGGACTTGCATGGTTTGGCAGCCTTGAACCACCCATCCCCCTCAACCTTTTAGTCACACAAGTGATTTTACCTTTTTTGGGGGGATTAAATGGTACAGACATGGACCCTTTGACAGTTGGAAACATATTTGTACTTTAATTACCACTAAATGGTACATATTAGTTCCTTAAGGTGTAATTATGATCCATTGAGGGTACAACCACCGCACTTGTACCCTAAGTGTTCACAAACGGACCCCAACCGTACCCTTTTTTCTGACAGTGTATGTTCTCCTGATGATATCTAGATGGACATTCTACCCCTGTGCTTTATGTATCTTAGAAAGCATACATTAAAAACTAACAAACCCACTACACATAAAACTACATTGCAGTATTAGAGTACGTTAAACGAAAGGGATATCTTTATTAGGGTCCAATTAAACACATTAATGGCCAGGGCATTGCAATAAGAGATAGGCATATGTAATATTTATACCCCATAATATACCCAAAACATTTAAAAACTTCCCTATATGGTATTGAACTACGATGGTAAGGGGAGAATACAGTAAATGTTAGGAGAGGGAAAAGAAATCATAAAACATAACTTTGTTGAGATTAGTCCCTTCAAGTCCATATAGTAAGACTGTCATTTAACTCATTTAATTAAGTTGGAATCAGTCATCTTAGTGAATATGGGTGGCATGTAAAAAGTTAGTACCTTTACTGCATAGGACTCAATTTGCGCCCTGCTTCACATACAGTAAACACAAACCTTTTGAGCCATGGTTTTATCAGGTAAAATCAGAACAATAGAATGACCCATCAAAGTGCCTTGTATATTTTACATAGATTTGACATGGAACTGTTAGAGAAAAATATTTAACTCTGCCATTTTGCCCTGTGCTTTATATTAAATTGATGATACATTTTGTCAGTTCAGCTATTTTGTTGTGCTTGCAAAAATATAAAAACTTCTAGGGTTAAGTAAACCACCCAAGTGCTGCATGGACGAGATAAGAAGACCACAAGTTGCCTACGTGTGAAGGTTCTGAATTGGCTCAAAGCACAGCACATGGGACAATTTGAGGCTATAAAGAGACACTGTTCTTATCCGGATTTGCGTGCCAGCTTGTGTTACTTTAAAGTGATGACATGCTGTCACTCTGTAGTAATCCTGCTTGATTGTACAATAATAACTTTTTGAATTTGGACTAGTTGTTTCAAGTTGATTTTTTTCTTCAACATTTTGGTGCCGAAACCCAGGGAGTTTGAAAGCGATACTGGACGGAGCCAGGCCTGGAACCTGAGGACAGGAGACCACCATCGCCAACAGGGGAGAACCTTTGTGTCTCAAGTTGCTCTCCCCTCCTCTGATTCCTAAACCCTCTGTCCTGTAGTAAGTACAAACTCCCAAGAACCTGAAACAGCTGTTTTATGTTTTAACATCATTTGATATAAAATGTGTGAGTGTAAGAGGTCCTTCCTGGCGTGTGAATGCACTGCTCCAAGATGCCCCTCTGCGGAGAAAGTAAGTGGGAGCAGTGGTGTGTTAAAGGGACAGTCAACACCAGAATTCTTGCTGTTTAAAAAGAAAGATAACACCTTTATTACCCATTCCCCAGTTTTGCATAACCAAAACTGTTATAGAAATACAAGGTAATTACAGAGGTAAAAAGTGTATCTAAGCCTCTGCAAACTGCCCTCTTGTTTCAGTTGTTTTGACAGACATGCATTTTAGCCAATCAGTGCTCACTCCAGGGTAACTTCACGTGCATGCGCTCAATGTTCTCTATATGAAACACATGAACTAATGCCATCTAGTGGTCAAAATGCATTCAGATTAGAGGCAGTCTTCAAGATCTAGGAAATTAGCATATGAACCACCTAGAATTAGCTTTCAACTATAAATACGAAAAGAACAAAAGCAAAATTGGTGATAAAAGTAAATTGGAAAGTTGTTTAAAATGACATTCCCTATTTAAATTATGAAAGGTTTTTTTGGACTGGACTGTCCCTTTAAGTAAGAGGACCCTATCGTTCTCAGACACGAACGTTTTCTGTTTTCTGAGTTTGTCAAGTAAACTGTTACTAACATTGTCTGCACAGCAAAGGGACAACGGAAGGTTAAGTGTGGGTTGGTGCAGAGTTTCTTACTAGTCTGCCTTGGCTGCGAGTACAAAGTCTCTGTGCTAGGCCTTTGGACATCATTGATTAAGTTCAACTTCAGTCCAATGCTGCTATTGGGTACAGGGCTATTCCTATAGAACGAGAGTGAACCCTGATCTCTGATCAACTCTTGGCTTTGTTTCTGGCTGGTTTGAACCTGTACTCTACTATGCTGAAGGGCGCATCCCTAAGCTGTAGTAGACTTGTCTCTCATGATAGATAAAACGGTTGATGTAAGCCCCCTAGCATGTTTGACTTTGACTTTAAAGGGACATAAAACACCAACATTTTCTTTCATTATAAAGATAGAGAAAACAATTTATAAAAAGATTCCAATTTACTTCTATTATCAAATTTGCTTTGTTCTCATGTTATTCTTTGTTGAAGGGATACATAGGTAGGTAGCGTGCACATCCCTGAAGCACTACATGACAGGAAATAGCGCTGCCATCTAGTGCTCTTGCTAATGTTTAACATTGTTGCAAAACTGCTGCCATATAGAGCTGCAGACACGTGCACACTCATAAGCTTACTTTACTGTTTTTCAACAAAGGATAAGAAGAAAATGATAATTTGATAACAGAATTATATTGGAAAGTTGTTTAAAATTGTATGTTCTATCTGAATCAAGAAAGAAAAAAAATTGGGTTTTATGCTCCTTTAATGATATAAGAGGCCAGGTACTTTTTGGGTTTGTCTCCCTACTGATTATTATTTGGGTTTGTTGGAAAATTTGGTGGGATCATAAGCAGGGATTTGTAGTGTGGGAGTTTCCCTGAGAGCCACAGTACCACTAAGAGTCGAGAGAGAAGGGTAAGAGTCCCCTCCATCATAGCAGGGCTATGGGAAACGATCTTAGCAAGGGTGACGCGGTGTCATCCTTAAGCAATGGACATCCAAAGAATCCTCCTACCCTACAGGAGGATATGAATAAAAAATATGGTATGTGGGTCAGCCGGCATCAGCCTAAATGGTGCAAGCTGACTAAGGGAATGGATTTTGGGATTCCCATTGGAAAGGGACAACCTTTGAATTATCCCACTGGGAGAATCTCTATAAAAAATTTAAGAAAAAATTGATAGAGCCTATTGAGAAGGCAGCTTGGAATAGATGGAAAGTAGAATACTATCAGAGACAGCGAAGGGCCCAAGGTTGACCGGCCACAAAACAGGTTGTGTAGATATAGCGCCTCAGACCCTATAACCTGTAGCTTTGAACAAAGGCTACCTAACCAGCCTGTGGATTGTTAAATTTGTATGTGGTGTGTTCAAAGCGCCTCAAAGGGCAAGGTTTTGGTATATTGGTCACTGTCTGTGGCTCGATGACCCTTGGATGTGTCAGTCCAGTTAGTGAGAGTATTAGAGAATCAAGTTAAAATAATATTTAATACATACAAAAAAATATACAATGTGGATCCACACTGAACACAGTTATCTATAAACACTTAAAAACCTTTGGGAATCAACCTCTTGAAAATAATATGTGAGGTATTAGCTTACAATATTAATATTGGTGTATATATATATGTTTGAATTAGCCTACTACCTCCCACTCTGATGTGAGCTACAATCTGAGAGGTGTCTAGGGCCTGTATAGCGGATGACACCAGCTTGTTTTGAGAATACTCGTGACTTATGGTTACGGTAGACATATGGGAGAGTGTAACCTGCTCAAAATTTGCAAAACATTTGACAATTGTGTAGCAATAGTGTAAAAAATGCACGTGCAAAAAACCATAAAAAGTAAAAAATTATAAAGTAAAAAATGTAAAAAAAGTGTAAAAAAAATATAAAAAAGTATAAAACCAGTGGACACTTCTTGAGTGTAAAACTATAGTTTGCAAAAATTGTGAAAAGTTAATTATGGTGAAAAACCTGTGGAAAAAAATGGATGCGTGATTAATTCCAAAGTTAATGAACAAAAGTCAGTTAATCCCAATCCAGGTGATAATTTATTTTCAAGCAAAGACTACTTTGAGAGATTTAGGAAAACTGTGGAGTAGACGGGAGGTAACCTTGAAGAACAAGGTATGGGAAAAATGCTCACTGCCACATTGGTGTTGGGACCGAGTAAAGAAATTCATGATAAATTGGTTTCCGCCCATTCTGATTGGCGGGATAAATCAGTCCCAGCACTAATGAGCTTAGCGAGCTCAATGCAAAAGAAATAGAGGGAGTACAGGAAAAGAAAGCACAAAGAGTAATGCTAGTAAATGCCCCTGGGAAACCCCAATGGTAAAAGTTCAGAGGGACAAATAAGGGGGAACCCAGAAAAGCCAAATGCTATAACTGTGACAAACCAGGTCATTTTGCAAGAGACTGCACAGCTCCAAAACGGGGAAGACAGGAGAACAATTGACAGGCTGGGCTTCCAGTGCTACCAATCATATCTGAGAGCAGAGGGGGTGATGCCTTTGTTCGTCTGACCATCTCTGACATGCCATACCATTCTGTGGAGTGTTTGGTGGACAATGGAGCATCCTGCAGGGTTCTCAAAAGATCAGAAGTGGTTATGAAAATGCCAGGCACATTAGCCAGCAATAGATCCTATCACTATGGGTAATAATAGGGTAGATGAAGCAGCCAAGAAAGCAGCTCTTATGATACTCCGCCAGTCTTCTGAAACTGTGGAGAATTTGCCAATGGATGTTTTAAAAACCCTCCAAACCCAAACAGGTTCCCTAACTCAGAGCAAGTGGAAAAACGCTGGTTGCAAACCGGAGAATGAGGTTTGGAAACATGGGGATGGTAGATTGTGTGCAACTCCAGTGTTATATCCCATTTTAGCCAGATATGTGAGGAGACACCTAGAGCCCCAATTTGACGGCCCATACCAGGTGTTACTGACCACACCCACCTCAGTCAAAGTTGAAGGGAAACCAAACTGGACACATGCCTCCCACTGTAAGAAGGTGGACTTCCAGGTCGGTGATAAGAACCTGTGTCAAAAGGGTGAGAAATTAGTTAAATATTTTTCTCTAACATTTCTCACCCTTTTGATAATTTTATTATCACATATATTTATCCATTACCTTGCATTTATTATCAAACCTTTATTACTTTGTGTTTCTCATTTGACTAACAGCCTGCCTACCTGGAAATGACCCTTTAGACAGACCGTATATCACAGAGTATACAGATAAGCTGCATAGACAGTGGGATGCCGGGCATCCATTCCAGACTGCCTACATAGTGACCATTTCCTCTAAGCATTCACACAGCTTTATTGGTAACACACAAACACAAAATGTGCAATCTCTTATCAGATAACAGCAGCCAGAACTGCATCCCGTCACAGGCCTAGGTCCAAATCCTGTAGTAGGCCCAAAGCTGATGAGGTGCATTTGTGGGACCCCCTCGCAGAGACGAGATCCTCCAGTTATTCTAGGAGACAGGTGGAGGATCTCATCTCTGCGAGGGGGATAGTGACACGGAGTTAGGACTGTAGCATAGCCTTATTCCTCCACTTACGGTAATACACGGTAGGCATCAGACATCGCGGTCATCATATGTACAAACTGTAATGAAAAATGGGTCTAAAACAATTCGAACAAATAGTTAACTCACTCCAGTCTTAGTAGAAGTGAGAACTCGTGTTGAACTGCGGTTTAGGGAGAGCAGCAAACCCGCTTTTGCAGCCCGAGGCTTTATCTTTGTGTTGAACCACCAGAGTACTTCAGAAGCATGTTTCCTCGTGACCATGACAGTATGGTTAGCAGAGTCAGAGCCTTCGTAAGGGTTGAGCTTCGCATCAGGGTTCAGGTCAGTTTGTCTGGTATCCATCTCGCTTACCGATCTTGAGGGCTCCACATGGTCGACAACCAGGTCACTCCAAGAATCATTGGAGATAGGCATTGATCTTTGGGGTCTCAAATTGCCATCGTTCATGTCATTATTAATTGTAAGATGTTTCCGGAGAGCTTGTTCATGAGAATATGCAGTAGTGGGTAGAAATGCCATCTCCAGAGTCTTTCCAAATGCAGCTTGATAGCCATCTAAAAGGTTGCTCATCTCTCTGATAATTGTGCGGCAAACTCCATGTAAAGTAAATATCTACTTCGTAACCCAGTTTCCTGTACATATACACACAAACATACATATACACACACACATTATATATATATATATATATATATATATATATATATATATATATATATATATATATATATATATATATATATATATACACACACATACATACATACATACACACACACACACACATATATACACATACACACACACACACATATATACAAAATGTTTTTACCTTAGAGATTTGGAAAAATAAACAAAAAATAAGCTATCAAGCAAATTTCCTATTCAAACAAAGATGTTTTCAACTTAAATGGTTCAGCAACCATGAGTTTATTTCCATCAAGGGAATGTTCTCTGCATGTAAATAGAGTACCCTCCACACAGTATACAGACAGTAAGCTTGCTCAGGGTTTATGCATATAGATAAAGGTGTTTACATTAGACTAAGCTGGTCCATAAATGTAGGGCAAAGTTAACAATGAGTCATGACACTGGAGTTAAAGGGACAGTCTACTCAAAAATTGTTATTGTTTAAAAAGATAGATAACGCCTTTACTCCCTATTCCCCAGCTTTGTACAACCAACATTGTTATATTAATGTACTTTATAACATCTAAACCTCTAAATTTCTGCCTGCACCTAAGCCACTACAGTACTTACAAATAGTGCTACCACTTTTCTTGGAATACCGGCCATGCTCATTAACATACATTTGAATAAGTAATTAAATAGCATAACTCACTCATAACTAGTTTTTATCACACTCAGAAGACCTTTCACTTTGACAGGGGCTATCTTGCAATATTTATTCTTTATTTTCTACATTGACATGAACCTTAAAAATACTGGCCATGTTGGTAAAATACAGGCTGGGTGGCAACCCTACTTACAAATGCAGGTGTGCACTTATAAGCAAACATAGGTGGTTAACCAAACCCCTCCTGCTGCCCTTTAGAAGTGCAGAGATCTCTGGTAGTTTAGGAGTTAAAGGGTCACTCAAGTAAAAATAAACATTTATGATGAAGATAGAGCATGCAGTTTAGAGACACTTTCCAATTTACTTTCATTATCAGATTTTGCAGTCTTTTTATATACACACTTTCTGGGTAAGGTCCTACTGAGCATGTGCACAAGCTCACAGGTTATACGTATACTAGTCTATGATTGGCTGATGTCTGTCACATGATACATGGGGACGGAAAATGGAAGAAAAAATAAAATTTGTCTGAAAATTTACTGCTTACTTTAAATTCAGAGTAGGTGTTAATTCATTGTCTTTTTATTATGCACTTGCTAATTATGCAAGTCTACTGCATTGAGTAATCCTTTAAGCAGTATCTTACATCAAACCCACTTGCCTTCTCTGATGTGAGAGCTTACCATGCCTGCATTAGGAAGACAGCAGTCTTGCATAATAGCTTCTTGATGCAGTATAAGCATCTTGATCATCCTGCATTTTAGTAAACCAGCCTTTCAACCCCTAGTGCAGCGCTAGCAAACTTAGCCTGCACATAAATTACAGTGAGCAGGTATCTGGGACCCCATATTTTAGGTGCAAAGCTTATTTAGGCGCCTGGGAAGATCGAGCACTGTTATATCTCAAACATTAGCAATTCCTGAAACAGTTGCCACCTACTTGAAGGAACTGGCAGGCTGTTGAACTCTTTCTGCATTAGACCTGAGTCACAATTTCCGCTTCTTTATTCCAAAAGGATGCATGAGGGAAGCCAGAGGGGAAGAGTCGGCTGTGTGATAGGCAGCCCTGCAGTCCATGGCGGGGACTGCGATGTAGCATCAGTGTGAGACTTAAGATCTGTAGGCTATCAGCGGGACAGACATCAGAATTTAGGACTGTCCCGTACAAATCAGGCAGTTGGGAGGTATGCTGTGGGATTGATGCATACATGCAAAGTATTCAGGCATGATATTTCAGTCCTTTAGAAAACACTAATTAAATACAGCATTTTAGTTTTACAATACAAGGTACATTTAGCAAAAGTGATTTAAGGGACATAAAAGTGCAAACAAACAAAAAACTGTAACAGAATTAAACACATAGTTAAAGTCACCTCCAGAGCAGCAATGCATTTCAGGTAGAAAACTCTTTATCCCTGCGTGGGACCAGAAAAAGTTTTGGTTTTTGGAATATTTGCATCTGTAAAATGCGACAGTTTGAAGTGGAGTTAAAGGGACAGTCTAGTCAAAATTAAACTTTCATGATTCAGATAGGGCATGCCAGTGTAAACAACTTTCCAATATACTTTTATTATCAAATTTGCTTTGTTCCCTTGATGGTATTTTTGAAAATCTAAACCTAGCTAGGCTCAAACTGATTTCTAAACCGTTGAAAACCACCTCCTAGCTTAGAGGATGTAACGGTACCAACCGGATACCAAGGGTTAACACCAGGGAACAATGTCCTGCATAGGGAATCAGCAGTTCACAACCCAGCCAGTTTTCAGGTTTAAAACAGAATGAATTTTATTAAGGCTCATATGCCCAGTATTTATGCAGGTCTGACCCCCCCCAGAAGGGGGGTTGAAAGAATGTTGTACATTAGATGGAGGGAACACGCCCTTTTACATGATACAATAGAATACCTTGCTCAAGCTGATAACAATTTAAACACAGACACACACTTGGCTTTCCTTATCATCTAGGGTCTGCTCTCTGAGGTTGATTAAACAATGGACTGTGTATCAATAACATTAATGACAGTGCACAATAGCTGAGGCTAAAGCTGAACACAGTTAACTCTTTCAGTGCTGACAGAAGGGTCTGTCACATCTACATAGCACAATATACAGCCTATAGACAACCTTTCTTATGTTATAGTCCAGAAGTGGCTAGGTTTGCCACAATGCTCCCCCAGAACCAAGCCGGCATACACAGTCTGATCCCAACGGATCGGCTTGGGGATGTCCGGGGCAACAACTTTCGGCTCAAGTAAGCTACGGGGTGTTCTCCGCCATCTGCTCCAACTTGGCTCAGTACTGCCCCCACCCCAAACATGGAAGCGTCTCTTCCCGGAGGGACTGGGCTTGGGTAGTCACAGGGTTAACATCAGCGGGATCCATGGGAGCATAGGCAGAAACAAGGGGGGGGCCAAGTCATTTCCAAGGAGAACATCAGCAGGTAAGTCCTTCTTGACCCCCACATTCACAAGTCTAGCGCCCACTCCCCAATCCAAATGTACCCTGGCAACAGGTAGGCGGAACACAGTGCCCCCTGCTACCCTCACAGCCACAGTGTCTCCAGTGTGCTGTTTCTCAGGCACCAAGTTCTCTTGAAGCAAGGTCATGGTAGCACCAGTATCCCGTAGACAACTGACCTCCTTCCCATTCACTTTAACCCGTTGCCGGTTATTCCGGTGGGCAGCTTGCACGGGGTCTGCTTCATGTAGGCTGCCCCAGCATTCTGGCGCCTCTACGTAGCGGGCCACAGGCTGAGGATTATGTGGGATTCCGCCAGCGGGTCTTCTCCAGGACTGTGCTTGATTCGCTGCGTTTAGGGGACACTCTGGTCTTTTGTGCCCTAGTTGCTTACATCCAAAGCACCGAATAGGTTGTGAGTAGCCCCGCGAATTGAACCGGGCTCTCTGAGGGTAGTTCGTGGCCGGAGGCCGTGTGGTATAGCGGTGCGCCGGGGGTTGGTAACTGGCAGCTGCTGGGGTGACTGGGGGTCTGTACTCCACTCTAGCAGTGGGCAATCGGTATACTGCTCCCCCTGCCCCTCGTACTGCCACGGATCCGCCAGTGGGTGCTGTATCCGGCACCAAATGGGGAGCTATCAGGGTTAAAGTAGCTCCCGAATCCCGAAGTCCCTGGACCGACATCACCTCATGCAGAATTCCCAGGGGTTCCTCGGCTTGGGTGCTCAACACCTCATGAGCGGCTGGCTCCGTTTGGTAATGGTGAGCAGCCGCCCTTGGGGCCAGGTTCTGTCTGACCTGGTTCCAAGCTTGTCTGCTCCGATTTTGGGTGCACTCACGTGCCATATGTCCCCACTGCTTGCAGGTGTGGCATTGTATATTAGCCCGTCCGTTGTTAGGCTGTAGTCCATGGTGCCTCCTGGCATCAAAATGCTGGTCTGCTAATCTGGCTGCTTCGGTTAAGGTGAGGGGTTTTCGATCTCTCACCCATTCTTGGGCTTCTGGGGACAAGCCGTTAAAGAATTGCTCCAACAGCATCAGTTGTCGCAATTCTTCCATGGTGGTAGCTTGGCTGGCCTGTATCCACCCCTGAGATGCTTGATCCAGCTTGTGGGCCCACTCTGCATGGGAATCTCTTTCTGGCTTGCGCAGGCCTCTAAACTTGCGCCGGTATGCCTCTGAGGTAATGGCATATCTTTCCAAGATCGCTCTCTTCACTTTAGCGTAATCCTTGCTGTCCTCCCTGGGTACAGCGCGATACGCTTCCGCTGCCCTACCGGCTAGCTTGCCTGCTAGCACCGGCACCCATACGGACTGCTCCAAATCATGTAACTCGCACAGTCTCTCAAAATCCTGTAAATACCCATCAATCTCATCCTTCTCCTCACAAAACATTTTAAATGCATGGTATGGGATTTTGGGTCTTACTGGGTTGCTGAGTGCGTCCAAAATGGATTCTGCTCGGGAGGATGCATTCCGCGGACTGTGTGCCATCACGTACTCCTGCACATCTGCCATTACCACGGATAGCATATCCCGTGGTACAGGTTGGGGTAAAAATTCCAGCCTGGTCCTCATTTCCCTCTGGTATAGGGTCTCCTCCATGGCTGCTGGAGGCGTAGCGCTGCGAGCTCTGTCTCCCTCCATCAGCTCAGCAATTAATATAGCCTTGGGTTTGCTGCTGCCTATCTTTCCCCTGGCTTCTAGCAGTTCCTTTTACGTTTGTCTCTTTAGCTTAGAATAATCCATCTCCATTCACTTCGGTCCCTGGTACTCCTTCCATCTTAGTCAGTATTGTAGTAATCCCCCTCTTCCTGAGGTTACTGGCTTGTGTAGTTGCTCTTCTGGGCGATAAGGTTCATTCCGTCGCTTGCCACCAATTGTAACGGTACCAACCGGATACCAAGGGTTAACACCAGGGAACAATGTCCTGCATAGGGAATCAGCAGTTCACAACCCAGCCAGTTTTCAGGTTTAAAACAGAATGAATTTTATTAAGGCTCATATGCCCAGTATTTATGCAGGTCTGACCCCCCCCCAGAAGGGGGGTTGAAAGAATGTTGTACATTAGATGGAGGGAACACGCCCTTTTACATGATACAATAGAATACCTTGCTCAAGCTGATAACAATTTAAACACAGACACACACTTGGCTTTCCTTATCATCTAGGGTCTGCTCTCTGAGGTTGATTAAACAATGGACTGTGTATCAATAACATTAATGACAGTGCACAATAGCTGAGGCTAAAGCTGAACACAGTTAACTCTTTCAGTGCTGACAGAAGGGTCTGTCACATCTACATAGCACAATATACAGCCTATAGACAACCTTTCTTATGTTATAGTCCAGAAGTGGCTAGGTTTGCCACAGAGGATTTTGAAAGTTTTTCACAGTTAGACAGTACTAGTTCATGTGTGTCATATAGATAACAGTGTGCTCACTCCCGTGGAGTTAATTAGGAGTCTGCACTGATTGGCTAAACTGCATGTCCGTCAAAAGCACTGAGATAAGGTGGGCAGTCTGCAGAGGCTTATGTACAAGGTAATCACAGAGGTAAAAAGTATATTAATATAAACGTGTTGGTGATGCAAAACTGGGGGATGGGTAATAAAGGGATTGTCTATCTTTTTAAACAATAAAATTTCTGGTGTAGACTGTCCCTTTAAGATAAACAAGGTCATTAAAGCAATATTTACATGTCACAATACAGCTTATACATGCAACCTGTTGGGGAAGCTGCAATTTACAGGTGGGGAAAATGGTAATATTTGATCATTTAAAAAAAAATATTTATTAAAAAGTTTGGATTTCAGAATAAGTTTGGATTTTGGATTTGGGGATTTGTGTCTTTGCTGGATATATCTGGTGACCCTAGGATAAGAGATAAATGTGTGTAGCCACAAGGCATAATATATACTGTATTCATATCCAGCATTCATTTAGTTTGCTAAATATGGCTGCAGGCAGCGGCATTCGGCTATTTTCTGTGCCAGATTTACAGCATGTGTGTAAAAGTACAACACACAAATATCTATGCAAATCCAGATATTTATGTACTGCACTTTTACACTTATAAATCTGGTCACGAAAACAGCAGAATCCTGCTGCCTGCGTCCATATTTGGCATTCGTTTAGACTATTTGCCCATACCTATTAGCCACCAGTTATCAGCTAGCACCCTCTAGTGCATTGCTGCTAAGGATATGTACATATGCTTTTCAATAAAGGATACTAAAAGTACAAAGTAAATTTGATAACTGTGGTTAATTAAAAAGTGTCTTAACATCACATGCTCTATCTGAATCAGGATATTTTAATTCTGACTTGTGTCTGCTGGACTGCTAAACAAAGAACACAAGTCAGTTTAATGTTGTACGTCAGTCTGAGCTTTGATAGAAGCTTTTTCAAATGTAATTTGAATGGCAGTGGTGGTTCCATTGATGGGGACATGGTTAGTGGAGGTGCAGTTATGGGCGAGAGCAGGAAGAGGTGGAGTTGCAGGTGTTCCAGAGACTTTTACCTTTTACCCTCCTCCTTAGCCCAATGAGGGTACAAATGAACTACTGGAGGTACCCCTTGCTCCCCCTTTAGAACTGCCATTGTTAATTGGAATAGCTGTGGTAGTCAGATTATTCAGATGCAAAAATAACAAGGAGTACTGCAGTAAGAAGTGGCATTTTTTTAATTGGACAAAATGCATATAAAAACCAAAAAGACAAGTTTAATAGATTCTGCTCTCTCAGGTCTGAATAATACCCGATGAAGAGAGGAAACTCCCAAAAGCTTGTCTATTTAAAAAAATAAAAAGTATTGATAGCCCAACAAAAATGCATCACTGCTTGCTGCAATAATTATTTTGATATTAACATTTAAGATGAAAAATAACTACCTTGAATAGTCATATAGTAAGATACTGCAAAGCATTGCAGGTTTTCCTACCAAATTAAAAGGCAAGTTGACTACTCCATAGTAGCTCCTCAAAAAAAGGCAAGTGGGTAGGGACGGAGTTTAAACATTTAAAAAAAAAAAAAAATGCATTAAATACTAGGTTAATGTACTCTGAATGTTTTCACATTCTGCTGGCATTATTATTATCATCATCATCAGGTATTTGTAGAGAGCCAACAGATTCTGCAGCGCTATAAACATAGGCGGTATACAAGGTAACATTTATAGGGGGTCAAATGGGTAGAGGTCCCTGCCGAGAGTTGCACTGTTGTAATCGGCTCTTATGCGGGTGATCTACAAACAGCTGTGCTCATAGGCTTACATGCTAAGGGGTTCAAGGGGATAGCAGTGGAGTTAGGAAAGGTTAGTGTAGGTTGTCTGCATCCCTGAATAGTCTTTATGGAGTGCTTGAAGCTCTCAAAACTAGGTTAGAGACTTGTGGAGCGAGGCAGAGAGTTCCACAAGATTGGGAGAAGTCTTGTAAACGGGAATGTGAGGAGGTAACAAGAGAGGAGGAGATCTTGGACAGAGCGAAGGGAAATAGTCATATGACTATTATCTGTAGACTTGCATTTTAGCCAATTAGTGCAGTGTCATCCACAACCCACGGATGTGAGCACAATGTTATCTATATGGCCCACATCAACTGCTGTTTTGAAAAGCTAATAAAAAGCATGTAATAAGAGGCTGTCTGTTTTGGCATAGAAATAGGCAGAAATTTAGAGGTTTAAATTTAATAAAGTATATTAATATAACAATGTCGGTTGTGCAAAGCTGGGACATGGGTAGTAAAGGAGTTATCTATCTTTTTAAACAATAACAATGTTGGTGTTGACTGTCCCTTTAATGATTGTGGTCAATCACAATGTGTAATAAATGTGATAAAGTAGTGAACAAAAAATGATCATAAATATATTATAGTGTGAAACCTGAATATTTATAAAAGTTCATGTAAGGATATATGTGTTCTTCCAAAATCTTCACGCTTCTATTTTCTTTTGATCCTCATATGAAAAGAAAGAGAAAATGCCACATAGCGTAACTCTGTAACCTTTTCAAATGCAGAATGTGTGTGTACAAATGCTTACTCACATGAGATGGAGCTATAGCCAAGCTCAGGTTTATGCGCACACCCAATGTTATACTGTTGGGTAAACAGTTGCTTGAACAGGATTTTGAATAAAAAGGATTTATTTAAAATATAAATATAAAAAGCGCCACAAGAGCTGCAAAGACCACCAAATACAATAGGATCGGCAATACAATCAAGTAATTGCTCACGTTGAGCTTATACACAATACTAGAGACCGTGGTAAGGAGTGCAGAAATTTAACCACACAACCTCCCCCTTAAGAGTCCAGTATATGTTGCTCTCCTTACTGGTGTGCAGATTCTTGGAAGGACGCCAAAGAACAAGGAACAATGTATCCGACGTACGTTTCGCAAAAGAGCTTTTTCAAGGAATGGTGTGCGCATGTCTGAAAGTCTTATTTGAATACTTTTGGTTCGTTGAGCCGGATATCCGGTTTTTGGTCCTCCATTTTGGAAGTGGGCATAATCTGTTATTTGTAGTCCATGATTATTCTTCCTTAGACTGAAGATATTTCAACAAAAAACTCTAGACAATATCTATATATAAGTTAAGGGCAATATTGGTTTACACAAATCTTCATTTAAAAAACAGAATTTATGTTTACCTGATAAATTACTTTCTCCAACGGTGTGTCCGGTCCACGGCGTCATCCTTACTTGTGGGATATTCTCTTCCCCAACAGGAAATGGCAAAGAGCCCAGCAAAGCTGGTCACATGATCCCTCCTAGGCTCCGCCTTCCCCAGTCATTCGACCGACGTAAAGGAGGAATATTTGCATAGGAGAAATCATATGATACCGTGGTGACTGTAGTTAAAGAAAATAAATTATCAGACCTGATTAAAAAACCAGGGCGGGCCGTGGACCGGACACACCGTTGGAGAAAGTAATTTATCAGGTAAACATAAATTCTGTTTTCTCCAACATAGGTGTGTCCGGTCCACGGCGTCATCCTTACTTGTGGGAACCAATACCAAAGCTTTAGGACACGGATGAAGGGAGGGAGCAAATCAGGTCACCTAGATGGAAGGCACCACGGCTTGCAAAACCTTTCTCCCAAAAATAGCCTCAGAAGAAGCAAAAGTATCAAATTTGTAAAATTTAGTAAAAGTGTGCAGTGAAGACCAAGTCGCTGCCTTACATATCTGATCAACAGAAGCCTTGTTCTTGAAGGCCCATGTGGAAGCCACAGCCCTAGTGGAATGAGCTGTGATTCTTTCAGGAGGCTGCCGTCCGGCAGTCTCATAAGCCAATCTGATGATGCTTTTAAGCCAAAAAGAGAGAGAGGTAGAAGTTGCTTTTTGACCTCTCCTGTTACCAGAATAAACAACAAACAAGGAAGATGTTTGTCTAAAATCCTTTGTAGCATCTAAATAGAATTTTAGAGCACGAACTACATCCAAATTGTGCAACAAACGTTCCTTCTTTGAAACTGGATTCGGACACAAAGAAGGCACGACTATCTCCTGGTTAATGTTTTTGTTAGAAACAACTTTCGGAAGAAAACGAGGTTTAGTACGCAAAACCACCTTATCTGCATGGAACACCAGATAAGGAGGAGAACACTGCAGAGCAGATAATTCTGAAACTCTTCTAGCAGAAGAAATTGCAACCAAAAACAAAACTTTCCAAGATAATAACTTAATATCAACGGAATGTAAGGGTTCAAACGGAACCCCCTGAAGAACTGAAAGAACTAAATTGAGACTCCAAGGAGGAGTCAAAGGTTTGTAAACAGGCTTGATTCTAACCAGAGCCTGAACAAAGGCTTGAACATCTGGCACAGCTGCCAGCTTTTTGTGAAGTAACACAGACAAGGCAGAAATCTGTCCCTTCAGAGAACTTGCAGATAATCCTTTCTCCAAACCTTCTTGAAGAAAGGATAGAATCTTAGGAATTTTTATCTTGTCCCAAGGGAATCCTTTAGATTCACACCAACAGATATATTTTTTCCATATTTTGTGGTAGATTTTTCTAGTTACAGGCTTTCTGGCCTGAACAAGAGTATCAATGACAGAATCTGAGAACCCTCGCTTTGATAAGATCAAGCGTTCAATCTCCAAGCAGTCAGTTGGAGTGAGACCAGATTCGGATGTTCGAACGGACCTTGAACAAGAAGGTCTCGTCTCAAAGGTAGCTTCCATGGTGGAGCCGATGACATATTCACCAGGTCTGCATACCAAGTCCTGCGTGGCCACGCAGGAGCTATCAAGATCACCGATGCCCTCTCCTGATTGATCCTGGCTACCAGCCTGGGGATGAGAGGAAACGGCGGGAATACATAAGCTAGTTTGAAGGTCCAAGGTGCTACTAGTGCATCTACTAGAGTCGCCTTGGGATCCCTGGATCTGGACCCGTAGCAAGGAACCTTGAAGTTCTGACGAGAGGCCATCAGATCCATGTCTGGAATGCCCCACAATTGAGTAATTTGGGCAAAGATTTCCGGATGGAGTTCCCACTCCCCCGGATGAAATGTCTGACGACTCAGAAAATCTGCTTCCCAATTTTCCACTCCTGGGATGTGGATTGCAGACAAGTGGCAGGAGTGAGCCTCCGCCCATTGAATGATTTTGGTCACTTCTTCTATCGCCAGGGAACTCCTTGTTCCCCCCTGATGGTTGATGTACGCAACAGTCGTCATGTTGTCTGATTGAAACCGTATGAATTTGGCCTTTGCTAGCTGAGGCCAAGCCTTGAGAGCATTGAATATCGCTCTCAATTCCAGAATATTTATCGGGAGAAGAGATTCTTCCCGAGACCAAAGACCCTGAGCTTTCAGGGGTCCCCAGACCGCGCCCCAGCCCACCAGACTGGCGTCGGTCGTGACAATGACCCACTCTGGTCTGCGGAAGCTCATCCCCTGTGACAGGTTGTCCAGGGACAGCCACCAACGGAGTGAATCTCTGGTCCTCTGATCTACTTGTATCGTCGGAGACAAGTCTGTATAATCCCCATTCCACTGACTGAGCATGCACAGTTGTAATGGTCTTAGATGAATTTGCGCAAAAGGAACTATGTCCATTGCCGCTACCATCAAACCTATTACTTCCATGCACTGCGCTATGGAAGGAAGAGGAACAGAATGAAGTATTTGACAAGAGTTTAGAAGTTTTGATTTTCTGGCCTCTGTCAGAAAGATCCTCATTTCTAAGGAGTCTATTACTGTTCCCAAGAAGGGAACCCTTGTTGATGGAGATAGAGAACTTTTTTCTACGTTCACTTTCCACCCGTGAGATCTGAGAAAGGCCAGGACAATGTCCGTGTGAGCCTTTGCTTGTGGAAGGGACGACGCTTGAATCAGTATGTCGTCCAAGTAAGGTACTACTGCAATGCCCCTTGGTCTTAGCACCGCTAAAAGGGACCCTAGTACCTTTGTGAAAATTCTTGGAGCAGTGGCTAATTCGAACGGAAGTGCCACAAACTGGTAATGCTTGTCCAGAAATGCGAACCTTAGGAACCGATGATGTTCCTTGTGGATAGGAATATGTAGATACGCATCCTTTAAATCCACCGTGGTCATGAATTGACCTTCCTGGATAGAAGGAAGAATTGTTCGAATTGTTTCCATTTTGAACGATGGAACCTTGAGAAACTTGTTTAGGATCTTGAGATCTAAGATTGGTCTGAATGTTCCCTCTTTTTTGGGAACTACGAACAGATTGGAGTAGAACCCCATCCCTTGTTCTCCTAATGGAACAGGATGAATCACTCCCATTTTTAACAGGTCTTCTACACAATGTAAGAATGCCTGTTTTTTTATGTGGTCTGAAGACAATTGAGACCTGTGGAACCTCCCCCTTGGGGGAAGCCCCTTGAATTCCAGAAGATAACCTTGGGAGACTATTTCTAGCGCCCAAGGATCCAGAACATCTCTTGCCCAAGCCTGAGCGAAGAGAGAGAGTCTGCCCCCCACCAGATCCGGTCCCGGATCGGGGGCCAACATCTCATGCTGTCTTGGTAGCAGTGGCAGGTTTCTTGGCCTGCTTACCCTTGTTCCAGCCTTGCATCGGCCTCCAGGCTGGCTTGGCTTGAGAAGTATTACCCTCTTGCTTAGAGGACGTAGCACTTGGGGCTGGTCCGTTTCTGCGAAAGGGACGAAAATTAGGTTTATTTTTGGCCTTGAAAGACCTATCCTGAGGAAGGGCGTGGCCCTTGCCCCCAGTGATATCAGAAATAATCTCTTTCAAGTCAGGGCCAAACAGCGTTTTCCCCTTGAAAGGAATGTTAAGCAATTTGTTCTTGGAAGACGCATCCGCTGACCAAGATTTTAGCCAAAGCGCTCTGCGCGCCACAATAGCAAACCCAGATTTTTTCGCCGCTAATCTAGCCAATTGCAAAGTGGCGTCTAGGGTGAAAGAGTTAGCCAATTTGAGAGCATGAATTCTGTCCAAAATCTCCTCATAAGAAGAATCTTTATTGAGCGCCTTTTCTAGTTCATCGAACCAGAAACACGCTGCTGTAGTGACAGGAACAATGCATGAAATTGGTTGTAGAAGGTAACCTTGCTGAACAAACATCTTTTTAAGCAAACCCTCTAATTTTTTATCCATAGGATCTTTGAAAGCACAACTATCTTCTATGGGTATAGTGGTGCGTTTGTTTAGAGTCGAAACCGCCCCCTCGACCTTGGGGACTGTCTGCCATAAGTCCTTTCTGGGGTCGACCATAGGAAACAATTTCTTAAATATAGGGGGAGGGACGAAAGGTATGCCGGGCCTTTCCCATTCTTTATTTACAATGTCCGCCACCCGCTTGGGTATAGGAAAAGCTTCGGGGGGCCCCGGGACCTCTAGGAACTTGTCCATTTTACATAATTTCTCTGGAATGACCAAATTCTCACAATCATCCAGAGTAGATAACACCTCCTTAAGCAGGGCGCGGAGATGTTCCAATTTAAATTTAAATGTAATCACATCAGGTTCAGCTTGTTGAGAAATTTTCCCTGAATCTGAAATTTCTCCCTCAGACAAAACCTCCCTGGCCCCCTCAGACTGGTGTAGGGGCACTTCAGAACCAATATCATCAGCGTCCTCATGCTCTTCAGTATTTTCTAAAACAGAGCAGTCGCGCTTACGCTGATAAGTGGGCATTTTGGCTAAAATGTTTTTGATAGAATTATCCATTACAGCCGTTAATTGTTGCATAGTAAGGAGTATTGGCGCACTAGATGTACTAGGGGCCTCCTGTGTGGGCAAGACTGGTGTAGACGAAGGAGGGGATGATGCAGTACCATGCTTACTTGAGGAATCATCTTGGGCATCATTTTCTCTAAATTTTGTGTCACATAAATCACATCTATTTAAATGAGAAGGAACCTTGGCTTCCCCACATACAGAACACAGTCTATCTGGTAGTTCAGACATGTTAAACAGGCATAAACTTGATAACAAAGTACAAAAAACGTTTTAAAATAAAACCGTTACTGTCACTTTAAATTTTAAACTGAACACACTTTATTACTGCAAATGTGAAAAAGTATGAAGGAATTGTTCAAAATTCACCAAAATTTCACCACAGTGTCTTAAAGCCTTAAAAGTATTGCACACCAAATTTGAAAGCTTTAACTCTTAAAATAACGGAACCGGAGCCGTTTTTATATTTAACCCCTTTACAGTCCCTGGTATCTGCTTTGCTGAGACCCAACCAAGCCCAAAGGGGAATACGATACCAAATGACGCCTTCAGAAAGTCTTTTCTATGTATCAGAGCTCCTCACACATGCATCTGCATGTCATGCTTCCCAAAAACAAGTGCGCAATAGAGGCGCGAAAATGAGGCTCTGCCTATGATTAGGGAAAGCCCCTAGAGAATAAGGTGTCCAATACAGTGCCTGCCGGTTATTTTACATAATTCCCAAGAATAAAATAATTCCTCAAAGCTATGAAGTATAAAATATGCTTATATATCAATCGTTTCAGCCCAGAAAATGTCTACAGTCTTAAAAGCCCTTGTGAAGCCCTTTTTTTCTTATGTAATAAAAATGGCTTACCGGATCCCATAGGGAAAATGACAGCTTCCAGCATTACATCGTCTTGTTAGAAATGTGTCATACCTCAAGCAGCAAAGGTCTGCTCACTGTTTCCCCCAACTGAAGTTAATTCCTCTCAACAGTCCTGTGTGGAAACAGCCATCGATTTTAGTAACGGTTGCTAAAATCATTTTCCTCTTACAAACAGAAATCTTCATCTCTTTTCTGTTTCAGAGTAAATAGTACATACCAGCACTATTTTAAAATAACAAACTCTTGATTGAATAATAAAAACTACAGTTAAACACCAAAAAACTCTAAGCCATCTCCGTGGAGATGTTGCCTGTACAACGGCAAAGAGAATGACTGGGGAAGGCGGAGCCTAGGAGGGATCATGTGACCAGCTTTGCTGGGCTCTTTGCCATTTCCTGTTGGGGAAGAGAATATCCCACAAGTAAGGATGACGCCGTGGACCGGACACACCTATGTTGGAGAAATGTCCTACACCTATTTTGTTAAAACAATATTTGTTAACATGTCTACTATATAACGTATCGGTTAATGCCATTTGCGGATTGTTGTGTGATAAGTCAACTCAAGTCACACTTGTCCCTCACCGATATTCCAATATTCCTTATCCATAACAAGTATATACATGCTTATGTTGATCAAGACAAGGTTTTATTATTTGGAAAGTATCATCCCAATATGTATATATAAATAGATAATCTTCTACACATAATATTATTTGATAACATTCTCAAGTTCAGATGAACATTGTAGATTATAATATGAGACACAGAATTTGTCATGATATCAATGATTCTTTATATTTTGTGATTATTCCAAATCTATCTATAAATGGATAAATAAAGGTATCCTAAGTTAGTGAGAGAATTTCACAAGGATGGAGGATGAGTTGTAACTTTATAAGAAATGATGTAACTCAAAGTCCTTATTAAGGCCGTTCGGTATGAAACTGTCCATAATGTGGATCCATTTCATCTCAAGACGACCCAATTGATTCTGAACATCACCTCCTCTCCAACTACATTCTATCTTCCTGATACCAAGAAAATCAAGATCTTCTATTCTCCTATTATGTTTTCTATCAAAATGTGCTGATAGTGAGTGTTTTTGAAAGCCTTTTTCTATATTATAAATATGCTCATTTAGTCTGGTTTTAAGAAGCCTAGAGGTACGGCCGATGTAAATTAAATTACACGTACACCGTAATAAATATATTACGTTCTTGCTATTACATGTGATGAACTGATGAATGTCATAAGTTTTATTGCCATCAGCAGAGTGAAATGTGTTGCATACTCTCGGTCCCTTTTTCATTTTCTTACAGGCATTGCAAAACTGACATCTTCTAAAACCTGCTTGGGGAGAGGATAACCAGTTGTTATTTGAACTTATTTTTTCCCCCTTTTGTTATATTATGTGAGAGTTGTAATTTTAAATTAGGTACCTTTTTAAAAATTATATTTGGTCTGTCCTCTATGACTTCCATTAAACTTGGGTCTCTGAATAGAATACCCCAGTGTTTCTGTATGATATCTCTGACTTCATTACTTTGAGTGCTGTGTTGTAGAATAAGTCTACTTGCTGTTTTGGTGTTATCCATTATCGGTATCCCTTTATTTTGTTGTTTGTAATGTAATAACTCATTCCTATCTAATTTCGCAACTTCCTCTATTTTTTCCTCTAAGAAGGCATTAGGATAGTTTTTTTCTTTAAATCTATCTTTTAGTATTTTAGCTTGGGTTTGGAAAACGGTCTCGTCCCTACAGTTGCGTCTTAGACGAACAAATTGCCCCTTTGGTATATTTTTTAACCAATGTTTCTGGTGACAACTATTGAGACTAATATAGTTGTTCACATCAATGCTATCTTTTTAAACAATAACAATGTTGGTGTTGACTGTCCCTTTAATGATTGTGGTCAATCACAATGTGTTATGTTCTTTAAACAATCGACACAAAATATTAGGGCTGCAACTAACGATTATTTTCATAATCGATTAATCGGCCGATTATTTTTTCGATTAATCGACTAATCGGATAAAAAGAGAATGAATAATAGTTTTCGATGTTTTAAATAAAATCCACATAATGAGTGTTACAAATATAAACTTCAGACTAAAACTTTACATTAACACAACTGTTTTTTAAATTTTTAAGCAGCAGAGCACAGTTTTATAATTAAACAAAACAAAACCACAAACTGTTTGAAAAGAGGTAGAACTAGAAAGAGTTAGACTATCACTGTTAATAACATTCTGTTATTCACTCTTTCAGAAACTTTGCATTGAAATGCAAAAATCTCAACATGTCCACATGCTTCTGGCTAAGGCTGGTTCTCTGTTTGCAGCTATATTTCCTGCAGCAGAGAAAAGGCTGTTGAGGTGTATAAGTAGGGTTTTGCCAATTTCACCAAAGTGGGATATTTATCTTTGTTAACTCCTCACCAATGCTAAGTGTTTTCTACCTTGGCAAGGGGCCTCTCAATAAAGTAACCCTTGACTTCATTCTAACATAAAAATATCTTGAATATCTATAGGCAATGGTAAATAACCAGCTATTAGGTTAGGGGAAATATCTAGTCCGCTCTAAAAATAACGAATATATAGTTATAAAGGTTGAATCTGGTACATATTATCACAATTTATTAAAAATATAAAAAAACAATAAAAAACAAAATCAAAAGCGCTAAGGACTGTATATCAATAACAGGACAAAGCCTTACACATTTATTTATACAGTACATATAATCAGCAATAGCAAACATCCGTTAATAATTGTGCAAACAGATAATAGTGCACATCAATTTAAATAACTCCCATCAATCTAGGGGCAAGGTGTAAACAACAAGCTCAGCACTATATCATGCAAAGCATAGTTCCAAATCACCAGATTTAATATAAACAATACAAATGATGACTATTATATCTGGGTTGCACATAGGCCAGGGGTAGTTGTAAACTTATACTGTCCTGAAAAAGTGAAAAGTAGACGCCTGTAGACTTCCTTTAGGCTAAGGACCTAACCATAAAACACAATACCATATGCAGGAGTTCATTTAAGTAAAGCAGCTGGTGTTGTGCACAGACCAACTAATTGCAAACCGATTAATCGATTATGAGATTCGTTGACAACTATTTTCATAATCGATTATTATCGATTATGACTATTAGTTGTTGCAGCTCTACAAAATATAGTACATAAACAGACATCAAACAAACAAAAAGTGTGACATGTATAAGAAATGATCAGTATTTTATTTTTTCCCATGAAAATAGGTTAGCTTAAAGCGGTTTATTATGACAATGAAAGTAACAGGACATGCATGTAAGGGCTTACTACTCACTGGCTGATACATGCAACTCTCAAAAGTTCTGCTTGGCGGTTAAAGGGACATTCCAGCCAAAATGCTGGTGCACTAAGAATATCTAGCTATGCGTCACATGCAGAGAAACATGTTAACACTAAAACACTGATAACTTTTACTAGACACATTTTTGCCAATACATGTACAGTATATAGCAAATATGTTTTTATTCAAAGATGTAATTCATCTATGTGCATTTAAATTTTGACCGGAATGTCCCTTTAAAGAACAAATCATCAGAATGCAAAACATTTGTTTTATTGTTTAGGACAAGGTATCCATAAAAAAAAAAAAATCACTGCATTTTAAAACATTATCTTATAAATGCAAAAGAGAAAAATCTGACTAATTCCCTGTAATAGGAAAGTAGTGCGTTCATAATTTAAGTAATATTTGTCAAAAGCAGCCTGATCATAAATATTGTGATATTTGCTGGTCTTAACTTTACAGATTTGGAAAAACAAATAAAAATACAATTATCGAGTAGATTTCCTATTCAAATAATGATGTTTTCAAGTTCAACAACCTCTATTACTATATTTACACACAGAAAACAGGAGAAAATTCCCATGTTAGGAATAGAGCATTATAAAGGCCATGTGCCCTCCGCACAGATGTTAGGCTTGTGCAGTGCGCAAATAAAGATGTTTACATTAAACAAAGCAGGTACATAGATGTAGGTCAAAGTTAACAATGAGTCATGACACTGGAGTTCTGTCCGTGAAGAATACAGAAGAGTTAGGCTGGTCTTCATATGCATTTCCGTGATTAATGGAATGCAAGAAGGGGTTAAAAAAGAAAAGTGCAGATGGAAGGATTGGTGGACATGCACTCAAGAATCATTAAAGGGTCACTGTACAGTAATTGTGCCCCTTAATTTGTTTCCTAATGAATTGTTTTAGCAGTTACAGGGTATAAAACCACAACCCATTATGAAAATGTTCATGACTGGTATTGGTCTCGGTCTACAGAGAGAGACATGTAAGATAAGCAAGATTATGATTCCTGCAGGCTCAGCCCATTTAAATAGGTATGCTTTTGTTAACAATGGGTGAAGCAATTTACCATGCATTTAAAGGGATATTAAACAGCCTTTTTCATTGTTCTAATAAAAGAGAACTAAACAGGGGCTTATACTTACTAGAAAGCATTGCAATATGTATTATTCATCTATTTAAATGGGTTTTACCTTTTATTTAATACATCATTTGTGCATTCTCCATTACTTCCTGTCACAGCCCTACACAGAGGCTGTGGTCTCTACAGGAAACTTATCTAGCATCATGTCATAAATCTTCTAGAGTTGGTTTAGTATAAAGGGACATGAAACCAAAATTGTTTTCTCAACCTGAATCATGAAAGAAAAATTTTGGAACACCATTCTAATTTGCTTAATTCTTTAGATATCCTTTGTTGAAGAAATAGCAATGCACATGGGTGAGCCAATCACGAGGCATCTATGTGCAGCCACCAATTAGCAGCTACTGAGCCTATCTAGATATGCTTTTCAACCAAGGATATCAAGCGTATGAAGCAAATTAGATAACAGAAGTAAATTGGAAAGTTGTTTATAAATTGTATTCTCTATCTGAATCATGAAAGAAAAAAAATGTGGGTTTCATGTCACTTTAAATGAATATACTAGATAAAAAGGGAGTCAGATTTGCTCATGCTCAGAAATGGCAGTATGTAACTTTAGTTTAAAAAAAAATTCCACTCATCTCCCTAAGGGAGGGACAAAAGTGAGATATCCTAACTGCTAATTTTGCAAGAAAAAAGTAACTTATTTGCTGGGTGGGTTACATAATCTGATTCGTTTTAGGTTTACTTTGATTTAACTTTTTTTTTTTTATATACAAAATGAGTACTTTAAATATCCCTTTAATACTCAGCAGCTGCTATTATAAGAGCATCGGAACACATTAAGAGGAAAAAGCTTCACAGTGCCTTTAAAGGGAAATAAGAGTTTTGCTTCCTTTTAAAGGGACATGAAACCCAACATTTTTCTTTCATGATTCAGATAGAGAATACAATTTAAAACAACTTTCCAATTTACTTCTATTATTTAATTTGCTTCCTTCTCTTGTTATCCTTTGCTGAAAGCTTTATCTAGCAAAGCTCAGGAGCTGCAGAGAACCTAGGTTCTAGCTGTTGATTGGTGGCTATATATATATATATATATATATATATATATATATATATATATATATATATATATATATATATATATCTCGATTGTGATTGGCTCACCCATGAGTTCAGTTAGAAACCATTAGTGCATTGCTGCTCCTTCAACAAATTAAATGATACCAAGAGAATGAAACAAATTAGATAATAGAAGTAAATTAGAAAGTTGTTAAACATTGTATTCCCTATCTGAATCATGAAAGAAAAAAAATTGGGTTTCATGTCCCTTTAAGTAATATTTGCAATGTAAGCAAATTAGATAGTGGTGTGCTCATCATATTAGAATCACACAAAATTAACCCTGAAATGAGCACACCCACAATTTACTGAAGAAGTTCATATCTGGTACAAATGCATGAGGAGTTAAATCCTTGCTGTATACAGGTTACAAGCAAACAAAGGAATTAAACTGTTACTAGTTAAAGGATGTGTACCACTGGCAAACTATGAGTTAAAGATACTTGAAATACATTTTTTTTTCATGATTCAGATAGAGCAAATCACTTTAAACAACTTCCCATTTTACTTCCATTCTCAAATTTCTTTTGTTAACTTGGTATCATTTGTTGAAAATCATAGCTAGGTAGCTTCAGGATCAGCAATGCACTACAGTGAGCTAGCTGCTAATTGGTGTCAGCACATATATGCCTCTAGTTATTGTCTCACCCAATGTGTTTAGCTAGCTCCCAGTAGTTCACTGCTGTGACTTCAAAAAAGGATCTCAAGAGAATAAAGCAAATTGGAAATCTGATTAAAATTGCATGCTCTTAATCCTGAAAGAAAAAAAATATATGATTTTCATGTCCCTTTAAAGTGAAGGTAAAGTTAACCCCACTCAGTCACGCCATTGTATAGATAATTATAAAATATTGCCACTTTAATTCATCATTTTTTTTCCCCAATAATAATTATTAATGCATTTTTTTACCTTTTAAACAGCCTACAATCATCTTCTTCCCTCCGCCTGCCATTTTGTCAAAGTGATTGACAGGCGAGTCATATTCAATGCTCATTCCCCCCCAGGGCATTCAGCCATTCTCATGAACGTCACAAGATTGCTTAGCACATGCGTGAAATCCGCAATATCCCTGTTTATTAATCATGCTCGTTCATGAGACGAGCATGCGCTGTCGGCATCACCGTTGAACCATTGGATACAAAATACATTCCGGATCGATAGCGTTCATAGTAAGTACTAAAGCTTGTTACATAGTGTACTTAGGCAATCCAACTGTTAATATATAATACATTTCTTTAAAAAAAAATGTAACAACGATTGCAATTGGTGCATGCACATTGTAAATCTGGATCGGGAACACGCTTTTGAGCGATGTAGAGATCGGGTGGGACCGCTCAAGACGTCAGACAGAGAAGAACAAGGAAGTAGGGGTTGGTAGGAGTCTGCATCGATACAGTACCAATTTAAAAGTATAGATATTTTAAAAACAAGAACTGGTATAGAAAAAAATATGTTAGCGACTACATTCATGTACTATTGCTAAATGCCTGTAAATACTCCAAATGATACAGCAGGGAGTAGAACTAATTCAGTGCACGTAAAAACCTGGGGTGCTGTCTTAGTCCCAAAACAAGTAATCATGATTAAGGGGGTAACCCCGAAACGTCACTTATTCGTTTTATGCTGTATCCAATACAGTGAACTTTTATACTATAGTGCTGTGGACCATTCACTCGACTGATTGCTAAACTGTTAACTTTACCTTCACTTTAAATAGCTTATACTAATAATAAAAGTGCCAAAGGAACATGAAAGAGTGAAGCAGCTGGTGCCGTGCAACTGACCAACTAATCGCAGAACACCTAATCAATGAGATTCGTTGACAACTATTTTTATGATCAATCTTACCGATTAGTTGTTGCAGCCCTAATTCTGTGTACATAGAATTGCACGGGAACTATGGGAGTAAGCTATTGTGTGTAACTGGCAACAGAAGGCTAGTCACGACATGTGTTACGGACAGTCAAGTGATTCATTAACCCCTTAAGGACCAGCGACGTACCCTGTATGTCGCTGGCCTTTTTTTGGGACTTGATTGTTTTATAGCACGTTCTTGCCACCAGCGATGAGACTGCTCTATTCCACAAAGCCTGCTGGAGGGCATTAATAGCGTGTTCTTGCTAGACTTGTGCTATTATGCCCAGAAAAAACCCTTAACGACCAGTGACATACAGGGTACATTGTGGTCATTAAGGGGTTAAAAGTTTATTGTAATGAAGAGGTTAAAGGGCTACTGTACTCCCATTTTTTTTCCACATGAAAGGGTGGTCTAAACAGGTTTTTATTTATGCATCTGTGTGCAGGAAAAATATAAAGTGAACGTTTTACACATTTAAATGTTGATGCTAATATGGCTGTATCAGTTGTGCACCTCTTGCTAGTGCTCATCGTCTCATAGGCACATCCTCATTAAGTTCAGCATCTAAAAGGTACTTCAGTTAATCTTCATTGAATATGAGTAGGCAGCACCTATAAGCCACATAAGCCACTTAAAGTGATGGTAAATCTGAGCATTTAAAAAACGCTCAGATTTACCATCACTAAAAATAAACTCTAGTTTTTATCATCAGTTTCTAAAAAAAGGGTGCTAAACTCATCCTTATCTGTGCTGAAATAGATTGCTAAACTCAGAGCCTCCGGCCGCCAATGGCACAGCGCTCTTCTTCAATGAGGAGACGTTTCCCCCCACTAAACCAATAGCCGTGCGTGTCAACTGACATCCTAGCACAACTATTGGTTAAGCAGTGGAAACGTCACCACATTGGTAAAGAGCGATGTGCCATGGGCGGCCGGAGGGGCTAGGTTTAGAGATCTACTTCAGCATAAATAGGGCGAGTTTAGCACCCTTTTTTTTGTCACTGATGACAGAAACTAGAGTTTTTAGTAATAGTAAATCCAAGCGTTTTTTTAAAATGCTCGGATTTACCATCACTTTAATAGAATTTTTTTCAAGAATACAGGAAGACAGGTTTTCAAGTAGAAAACATGTCCACTTGCAATCACATGGCAATTAACATCGCCCAAGAGCAGAGCAGGTCAATCACCCCGAACATGCGAGTGTTGTGGTCATTTATACTGCCACCACTGAGGTGACTGACAAAATAAAGACACATTTTCTGCTTGTTAAATTTGTGGTTGCAGGATCACTCATGCCTCAAAAGCCGAGGATGCCGCTTGATAAATCCTCCTCTTAGCATCAGTAGAAAGGGCACAACTATAATTGGTATACAGGTATAAAACCCTTTATCCAAACTGATTGGGACTGAAAAAGTTTGGATTTCAGAATATTTGTATATATTACATCTGTAAAATTGGACAGCTCGGATATTTTGCATGGAACCAAGTGTAAACAATAATATCTTATGTCAGGCTGTGACACACGACAAGCGATGCGGCGCAAGGCAGCTGCTTCGCACTGCATCACTTCTGAAGGTCAAATATTTCATCTCTGAGCGCTTAGCTACGCGACCTGACGCAGCAGGGTGCTCAGAGATGAAAAGGCAGGACACACTGAGCGCGCACCGCCGCATATACACGCTGCGCGCCGCTCTGCTTGCAGTGTGTCACAGCCTTTATACATGCAGCCCAAAAGGTTTTATTATTTAATACTTTTGTATGCACAATACAGTCAAAAAGATAGCACAGTACTGTAATCAGAAAGGTAATAGTTGTTTTAATTAAATATAGACCATCAGTTACATTTTAGAACAAAACAAAAAACAGACACAGGTAGAGAATATTTTGATACTACCAGAGAAAAACTATATTTTTAATAATTTTATTTAAAAAGAATTTTTTTAAAAAAGAAATATAAAACCAATTTATTTTTTTCCTTTAATGATTCAGATAGATCTTGTGATTTTAAACAACTTTCCAATTTACTTCTATTATAGAATTTGTTTAGCTAGCTCCCACTAGTGCATTGCTGCTTCTTTCACAAAGGATACCAAGAGAATGAAGAAAAGTAGATAATAAAAGTAAATGGGAAAGTTGTTTAAAATTGTATTCTCTATCTGAATTTTGTGTTTCATGTCGCTTTAATGAAAAAGTCTATTTCTGACTTTTGGAATTCAGGATTTGTACCTGTATTAGATTAATTTCAAACAGACTTTACTTCATACATTTAGGCAAAAATGCTTACGTTTAAAATCTACTCTTTCATATGAATGACAAATTATTTTTGAGTAGTGTCCCTTTAAATTAGGGAGTTACTAGTATAAAAAGGGGGTAAAACACTTATGTGCTTTGTTCTGCATCTGAGGGTTAAATAACAGTTTTGTATATGTTCCTGGCACAATCACACCCACCATGAAAATAGTCTTTTCTGGTCCCCAGATCTTTAATAAATGTATTGAGCCCAGCAACAGACAGGTAAATTATAATGTAAAAAACAAACTTTAAAAAAATCACGTAGCAAGAGAGAGGTTCTAATGGAGGCGACTTAACTAAAAGTTAATTTTGCGGTTTCTTTCACTGCCGAATGTAGAAGGTGGCGGCTGATTGCAACATTTGTCTCTTTTCGGAGCCCGATTTCTTCTTGTGAAAGTGCAATACACAAAGATCTAGATTTGCACTTTCACAAAAAGAAATCAGCCTCCAAAAAGAGCTGAATGCCGCAAGCGTCCGCCTGCTCCTACATTCAGCAGGGAACAAAACTGCCGATTAGATACGTGTACTTTAAAAGGGAACAGTATAGATCAATTATCATTTAACTGCATGTAATAGACACTACTATTAAGAATAATATGCACAGATAATGATATAAAAATCCAGTATAAAACATTTTTAAAAAAACACTTAGAAGCTCCCAATTTAGCACTGTTGATGAGTTTAGACTGGGACACCCACTGAAAGGGGCTGAGAGCAGACCCTCCCATGCATATGAAAAGACCCAATATACAAACAGAAGCAGTCTAAAGTCTGTATACATAAGTATACATCTAAAACTTTGGGGGCTTGGTTAGAAGTCTGAAAATCAGCACAATGTTATTTAAAATTAAGCAAAACTATACAGTTACAAAACACCCCCAGATGGGCTATTTAAATGGATCATCTACAAAACATTTATGCAAAGAAAAAAAAACAGAATGCACCAACTTAGAACAAGCCTCTAATTACAACCTCTTCAATCACATCAATTATAAGTGAATCTCATTTCAAGACTTGTAATGTAGAATAAAGCTTCATAATATTTGATATCACTTGGAACATTCAATTTAAAACAATACATACAAGGAACACTGGTTATAAGACATATTTAAAAATTTAAAAAAAAAAAAAAACACGCAGGCTACACCCTTCGATGAACAGATTAAAAATATATACATTCAGCGGATCCCTTATAAGCCTTTTTGCTGTTGACAGGTCCTATATGTTAAGTTCGGAGAAAGCTGTGCAGTTTTATAGCATTGTGAAATGACAGAAATAGTCACAAATTAATAGATATTGCTGTTGTTAGTGAATTTAATAATAATGATCATAATTGGGCATTTCTTAGCATTCATCCCCCCAGAACTGGTTCATGTCCAAGTCTAATTTCTCTTTTGTTTTGTGTTAATAGACCCCGCCTGCCCCTCCCAAGGGAGCTTATCCTCTAAGCGTTTACATGCCTGCCTTTTAACTAGTACTGAGCTAAGGAATCTATCTAAGGTCAGACTCTCCTGCTTGGGGGAGAGTTAAATGCTACTATAGATGAAGTATAGATCTTGGATGACATTCGCCCAGCCATATATGTACTCTTAGTACTGGTCCAGGTCCAACTTTACTATCTACTACTTTTTGTTCTTGGTTTGTTTATATATTACTAGGCTCCGCCCTCCCCTTTTGGAGCTTATTTCTTAAGCTAAGGGACACAGATCCCATCGATTACCCCCTATAAACAACATTATAGTTATGGTTGATAATCTTTTCTATAATATATGTACATGGTTATAGTTTGGAGGACACAAAAAGGGCCCTATATGCTGTTAATCTAAAAAAACATGAGGTCAGTATTTTTGTTCGTTAACCACACAGGAAGCATTGCAATTTTATATATTATCTTTGATTATTGGTTCTATAACACCTATTGTTTTTGAAATGTAAATTTCCATTAATGATTCAAAATATGGGTTGTCCTGCTTACTGTATTGGCAGTGTTGTATACTTTTGACAATTGCCCTTACGGGTTAAGGGCTTATATCTGTGGTTACTATGCTCTGTACTATTTTATTATTTGCCTCAATAAAAATGTTTAAAAAAATATATATATATACACACATTAAGGGACTGTTAAATATAAAGGACTTCCTATACTGCCAAATCTAGATTGCTAATAGTTTAAATTAAGGACTAATTGTGCTTGCGTGAATTATAAACAAAGCAGTGTGCGAGTTTGTTAGTGCTGGAACTTGTTTGCTTTATTCTTGTTCCGAGCAACAGTAGGAAAGCGGCTGTGTGTGTGTTGCATAGACTTAGTTATCCCTGCTCAAGAATCTGACACAGACAAAATGCTAAATGCAGCCATTTATCAAAGCTCCTCACTTCCTGTGTACGTGCAGACTGGAGATTTATTTAAACCACTGGTTTGCAAACCTGTCCTCGGGCCTCCCTAACAGGCCACATCTTGAAGATATCTGAACTGGAGCACAGGTGAAATAATCAGCTGATTAGTAAACTTTTATTTTTCCTGCTCTCATACAAGGTAATCCTGAAAACCTTGCCTGTTGGGGAGGCCTGAGGACAGGTTTAAAAACCAGTGATTCTGGGGCATATGTATCAAGCTCCGGATGGAGCTTGATGCCCCGTGTTTCTGGCGAGCCTGCAGGCTCGCCAGAAACAGCAGTTATGAAGCAGCGGTCACAAAGACCGCTGCTCCATAACCTGTCCACCTGCTCTGAGCAGGCGGACAGACATCGCCACAATACAACCCGATCGAGTACGATCGGGTTGATTGACACCCCCCTGCTGGCGGCCGATTGGCCGCGAGTCTGCAGGGGGCAGCGTTGCACCAGCAGCTCTTGTGAGCTGCTGGTGCAATGCTGAATATGGCGAGCGTATTGCTCGCCGTATTCAGCGAGGTCTGGCGGACCTGATCCGCACTGTCGGATCAGGTAAGCCAGACCTTGATACATATGCCCCTTAGTCTTTACATCCACACCATTGCCCACGTTTCCCTGACAGAGAAAGAACGGCTCCTATATAAATGTATCTACTGAAGAAGTAGGTTTCCAATGGTTATATGAGAAAGTTTTATATCTTTAAAATGTGAAAATGTTCCTCTTAAAAGTTTTGTATAACTTGACTGCATAAACAGAAAATATAAACCTTACATAAAAAAATAAATGCATTATATACAAGTTCAAGTAAAAACAAGCATAAAATTATAACACAAATACATTTGTGTTCATCTTCTAAGAGTTATAGGATAATTAAAGGGGCATTCTTAGTCAAAACGAACATGCTCTAACATGTCACTTTTTCTCTGATGTCCCTTGCTACCACAAAGGGGTAAAGTGCTAGCTAAAGTCTCATACAGAAAACAGAACAGATGACAGCTTCTGAGAGGGAAATAGCCAGCGATTGGTGGCTACATGCATATGATGTTCATAACAGGCTCACTGGCCATTTCCTGCTCTGAAACTGTAATGTGTTGCAGCTTCCAAAGGGGGCTTTAGCTCCCTGTTTAACTGGACAGTAGGGATTTAAAATAGTTAGCTAGGAATAATGAAACAACATTACAATAGATTTTCCTTCTTTATTTTGCCCCCTTTTCATGTAATTTAGCTCTGAATGTTGAGTAATTTCGAATTCTCATAACTTGAAATGCACCGTGTTGACTTGTCAAGGCTAACTCTGCTACATGTCTGTCATAATTGGCTTTAACAGATAACTGCAAAAACAATGTATTTCATACTAACTTTATTACAGTTACTAGCATTGTTTTATGTGGACTGAAGCCCAGATTGGTTCTTCCAAATAAGGCAAATAGTGGGCAGAGTTTGGCTATTGAAAATATTTGCAGTAAAAAGGATGTTAATTTGTTTTAAAAAAAACTTTAAGGATTTGGCTGATATGTTATTTTATTGCAATACAACAGAAATGTCTTGTAATTGGGAGGACTTAGAAATAAAAGGGAAAAAGTTCATGTGTATTTCCCAATCTCAGATGTTTCTCTGGTGTTTGAAGTCTTACATTTATTTCTAAGGCCCTAGCATGTGAATATCACCAGAGCTGCAGAAAGTGAACACTGGAAGTTCTCATAGTAAAAATAGAACGGAGGGTTTTTTGGTTTTGTTTGATTTTTCCCAATTTGAAAGGGATAGGAAAGTCGAAATGAAACTTGCATGATACAGATAGAGGATGTCATTTTAAGACACTTTTAAATTCACTTGTATTTGCAAATGTGCTTCGTTCTCTTGTTGAAAAAGAATATGCACATATCCTACACTAGTGTGAGCTGCTGCCGATTGGTGCCTGCACATATTTGTCTCTTGTGATTGGCTAACTAGATGTGATCAGCTAGCTGCCAGTAATGCAATGCTGTTCCTTCAGTAAAGAAAAACAAGAGAAAGATGCAAATTTGATAAAAGAAGTAAATTGGAACGTTGTTTAAATCTGTATGTTATATCCAAACCATGAAAAAACACTTTGAACTTTCCTATCCCTTTAACTACAAAATCAAAGATAGGTCCAGCACACTTGTAGCTTTTGCTTTGGTGCAATACATGGTTATTTCACACTGTGCTGCTGCATCTTCGAGATTTCTATCCCTTTAACTGCCTGAGGCGATCGGAAATACATCTTTCTATATACTGTAAATTTCTGTACCTGTAGAAATTATATTGTATTTTTCTTTTCCACTGTTACACTGTAATATGGTGTATTTTAAGACTCAAAAGCAAAGCAACTTAAACCAACATTGTTATAATATATTGATTATTAATAAACAACTGAATAGAACTAACATATATTATTCTGGGAGGGGGTTAATTTTGGCATTCCCATGCTTCCCAGCTTAAACTCGGACATTAAAAGGCACATACTGTAAAAATTCCAATGATCAATTTTACCTGCTGGAGTCTATTAAATTGTTTCCAATTATCTATTTTACATTTATTTTGTAATTTGAAAAACTTCTATTGCCTGTTGAAAATATCACTTATGCAGAAAATATGAATGCATCAGTATTTTCTTTATAAAAGTTGTGTAACTGAGGACAGCAGCAAAAATCAACCTCCAAGTTGGGTGGGAGAAATAGTGAAATTTTCAATTCCTGTCTGAGTACTGGTCCTGGTGTATAGATAGGCACCCTGCAGAGGTACTTTTGTCCTGTGTATTCTGATCTATTTAGAATAAACTTCAAGGACTTTTTGCACCAGTTCAGATTTGCTGTTTTCTTCCCGATTTCATATTGGCTTTTGTGTATAGACAGAAGGAAGCCTGTGCTCTCTGTAGACCAGTAGCAGACTTACTGAACAGAGGACCCTGGTGCAAAATTATTTTTGGGCCCCCTAAAAGTAACTCAGTAGTAACCATTAGTAATAATATACAGGCTGCTCTGTATAATAATTGTATAATAGATAGATCTGCAACCTACACTAATAAATGACTTCCCTGAATAAGGATCGTACACATCACAGCACTTGGGCCCCGGTGCAACTGCACCTGCTGCACCAATGGTAGTTCCGCTCCTGCTGTAGACTCAGTCCAATTATGTGTTCTTGAAAACAAAAGGTGATGGCTTCCATAACCAAAAACAGCTATTTCAGATAGAAAAATAAATATGAAGAAGCAATTTATAAAAAATGTAATACATTCCATCTGGTATAACAAGTCACTGGAAACATTAAAGGGACAGTAAAGTAAAAAAAAATCTGATTCAAATAGAACATGCAGTCTTTACCCTTTAAATACTATGCCATTTTCACCCCTTTGCTGAGCTGTTTAGCAGTTTTTAGATGCTACTCACATTCATGTATTAATCATGACGTGAGAAACCTGTAACAAAAAGTGTGAATTTGTTTTAATTTAAATTTTATTAAAACAAGTTTATAAACAGTAGTGTGTTTTTCCCCACTAAACTCAATTGTAAAAAGAAGTATTCATCAAATAAATAAGAGCCTTTTCGGTAAAGTTATGTTACTTTGAGCCGCAAATAGGAATTCCCATGAGCCTCTATTTAAAATGTATTCACTACAGGTGACCACAATTACCACAGTGATCACCTGGCTTTTAAAACTTTTATAGGGGATTTATTTTAAAGAGGGGCTTCAAAACAAGGGGTCTTGGTGGTCTCTATGCTTCCTTGACAGCCTATTGTTAAGTGTGTGTATAACTAATGTGTGTTTAAAAGGGTTTATTTTTTATTTATTTTTAAATTGTGTTTAAACTGCGTTTCCAAGACATACCATTTGAAGTGGCAGGAAATTGCCTTTTAAACTGTCTAATTTACTCATATTATCAATTTTTCTTCATTCTCTTGGTATCTTTATTTGAAAAAGCAGGAATGTAAGCATGTGATATTTTTGCATAAAATATATATATATATATATATATATATATATATATATATATATATATATATATATACACACACATACATACATACATACACACACACTGTATATACATCTATTTATGTTCAGGCACCAATCAGGTATATTGGTCGCATTGTTTTATTAGACGTCTATATGCAACATTCATGATTTTTTTACAAGAAGCATGGACTGAAAATTCTGCATTCAGTTTAGTTCTGGTTGATAGTAGGAAAGGTCCAATTTTGCATTACATCGTGTGCAACAATAGGAATACTTTCTAACAAAAGATCTACTGAATTTTACGGCGCTATACAAATAAATAACACCAAATATGTCATGTATAGCACCCACCTGAAGTTAGACACTTTTTTGCTATTCAAAATCTAATGGGGATTTCCATGTTATATAAAAACAAACAAAGAAAAAATATAAAAAATAAGCTTTGTGGAGGCGGAGCGTGCGGGCGTGCTGAATGGCCGCACCTAACTAGAGCTCCTGAAGTGGCGTCGGCGGGGCTCTCTCTTACCCCAATAAAGACAGCTAAAAATGCCTGAATCAGACCTCTGAATGCTTGAGAAGGGTCCGGAGGCCCTCTAATCACAATTTCGGAGACATCATATTAAAGGAAGAGGCTGAAATTGTTACCGCGGTTTAGGCCGCGTTTGAAGCCGGGACCTAAAGTTGGAGGCGCAGTGACGCATCACACCCGATCTCAACAGACAGCCGGAAAGGGTAATTATCTGCAGCAAAACAGAGACCCTGAGAACATCACACATAATGCTCAAATAGGAAACTATATTTACATGAAGTTTGGGGCATGCCTTTAACAGTCACAATAGCACGTATCTGACACATTATGCCATAAGCAGGAACTTAGTGCCAAAGACCCCATGCACTTTCACTAGCAAGAATCTTATTGAAATAAGGGGGCTACAGAAACATATGTGTGACACTCTGCAGACCGTTGTTCAGCTCCTTTCACACTGAGCTTGTCACCAACTATACATCCCCCAATATTCATCACGCTTACTGCTAAACGGTCAATCTACTTTGCCAAAGCAACATTACTTACTCAGAAACCCCTGCATGTTTACTGACATGGCGCAACGCAGAATCAACAAAACTGATAAGAACTTAAAATCTAATATGGGGTCAGGCTCTGTCAATACCTTTTTTAAAAGCACAGAAAATAAAAAGAAAAAGGCAGACCAACCTCAGATAGATAGCGAAGATGATGAAATATCAGATAATCCAGACACTATGCATACCCCTGTGTCTCCCTCTGGCTCACACACACCACCAGAAGACGGCCCAGTCACATTAAAGGCAATGGAAGCCCTTATCAACCAGGTTAAGACCTGCATCAAAACTGAGTGTGCTGAGCTGAAAAAAGATATTAACGAATTGGGCCAGAGAGTGGAGACACTAGAAGGAGACAGAGAAGAGATTATCAAAGAAATATCGGTCATGTCACACGCCATGGAAGATCAGCAGACACAGATATCGGATTTAGAAAACAAGATAGACGACATTGAGAACAGGACACGGAGAAATAATCTCCGCATACGCGGAGTACCAGAGTCGGTAAAGAGTGAAGACATAATGGAACACTTACAAAATTTATTCCAATCACTGGCTATTTCAGATCAAAGAGTAATTGACTTAATACCAATTGAGAGGGCCCACAGATCTCTACGGCCCAAACCCAGTGACAATCAACCTCCGAGAGATATCATTGTGTGTTTCTCAAGTTACAGAGACAGAGAAAAAATATTTCAGATGGCACGCACTCAGCCCACTTTCTCATTTATGGGCGCGAAAATTCAAATTTACCAAGATCTCTCCACCAGAACTTTACTACTCAGGAAGGAATTTGCTCACTTCACTACCCATCTGCGATCTCTCAAAATTCCTTACAGATGGGGTTTTCCTGTATCGATACAAATCATAAAGAATGGAAGGCGTTATGAATGCTCCTCAACAGGGGATATTGCTGACTTTTGCCAACTCCTCGACATTCCGGCCCCTGAGGCACCACAGCCTTCATCTTCCAAACTTCCTACACTCCCACCAAAGCCCCAGAGAAGATTATGGTCTGAAGTCATCAGCAAACAGCGCATCAAAAAGCCCTGTATTGACAATACCAACAAAGGAACTTTTGCAGAAATTATAACCAGCTGAACCTGATCCTTGGAGGTCGTGAGTATGCGGATTCATACATCTCCTAATGGGTGATATTTATCCCCCACACACACTGACTCTGTGTGCAACAGACTATTCTCAGTCATAATAGAAAGACACTTTCTTAAAATGATATTATATATTATATACTGTTTAAAGTATCTTTAGGTCCTAGTATAAACTCCCCTGATAACTTAAGGGAGCCCCGTCGGGCCACACTTTTCCTCCTTTTGTCTCTCTCTCTAATTCTTATTTTTCTTAGCCTCTCTCTCTCTCTCTAGTTCTTACTTTTCTTAGCCTCTCTCTCTCTCTACACATCCCTCCTGTAAGGACTCCCTCTCCCCTACCCATCCTCCCCCTCTCATCTCTCCCCCTGCTCTTACCTACACGTTAGGCAACTAGCAATTATTGTGGTTATTCGATCAAAAATACTGTTTAAAAGTATTTCATTTTTGTTTGTTGAAATTTATTTGTTGAATTGTTATTGTTATTTATTTAATTCTATTTTTCCAGCTCTCAGGATATAACACATTGTATTAGACTATCAAAGTAACTTGCTGTTAGCATCTCCAAAGTCATAGTAGTATGTCAGAACATCATCAGACTAGTCAGTTCACAATTTCCACACAAAATGTTAAGGGTTTTCTCTCCCCACAGAAGCGCTCAATAGCCTTTCATGATTTTCACAAAAAAAAACATTGATATTATAATGATACAGGAGACACATTTTAAAAAAACCAATGAACCCTCTCTCTCAAGATTCTACTACGACCAACACTTTTTATGTTCAGGCCCAACGAGACATAATGGAGTCAGTATATCTTTTAGGAAAGGCTCCTCCTTTGAATTATTGAACAAACATTTAGACAGGGAGGGTCGCTTTTTAATAATAGTGGGGCTGTACTTTGGCAGGCCTATTACTCTAGTTAATGTATATGCTCCCAACTGCCCTAGGCCATCCTTTTTTCGCTCAGTGATTAACCACACTATGGACATATCAAAAGGCCCAATATTCCTCAGTGGAGACCTAAATTTTCCCGTTAACCCCATGTTAGATACATCTCAGGGCAAGTCTTATATTAGGAACTCCCAAATCAGATCCAACTGGAGAGCAATAAGCACTCTCCCTCTATTTGACACATGGAGAACCACTCATCCAAACACCAAAGACTTCACTTTTTTCTCAAACCCCCAGCGCTCCTACACCCGTCTAGATTATATTTTTTGCGAACAACAGATGCTTACCTCACTTATAGATTCGAGACTTCACCACACCTCCTGGTCAGACCATAGCATGGTCTCCTCCACGTTTTTATGGTCCACTAAACCACGACACCAACACAGTTGGAAACTAAATGACCAAATTCTATTAGACCCCTTGATAACTACTGATCTGGCCGAAAAAACTTCAGAATTCTTCTCATTCAATAATTCCACTGCTACCTCAGCTATTAATAACTGGGAAGCATATAAATGTTATATAAGAGGGGTGATTATGGGACACACACACAGACAGCGCAAGCAAAGTTCAGCAATGTTTAATTCCTTATCATCTGAGTTTAAGGCCTGCGAAGATGCACTAAAGGGTAACCCCAAATCAACATTATTGCTGCAAAAATCACAACAAGCTAGAGAAGATCTAAATCACTATTTAATTAAGAATGCACATATGAGGGCGCTTGCATCTAAATCCAATTTTTTTGTTGAAAACAATAAAGCGGGACGCCTATTGGCGAGATCCTTAAAGAAGAAGAGATACAAAACCCACATTTCTAAAATTACAGACTCCAAAGGTGTCACCCACTCTGATAACACAGCAATAGTTGATCAATTTGCAGAATACTACACATCACTATATAACCTCCCGAGCACACACCTTGAAGAAAAACACAATAGTATACATACATACTTGGAAAAGGCCCTGCTTCCAACATTGACCGATTCTGATAGAGAAGCTTTAGACGCACCATTTTCACTGCAGGAGGTACTGCTAGCCATAAGAGATCTCCCACAGGGCAAAGCCCCCGGCCCAGACGGCTTTACTCCCAAATATTACCATCTATTTAAATCCCTCCTGGGTCCTCACTTGCTAGAAATGTACAATTCCTTTGACCAGTTTACGCACCTCCCACCCACACTCCTAGAAGCTACAATCTCCATAATCCCTAAACCAGGTAAGCCCCCAGATAAAGTTACTAACTACCGTCCTATATCCCTAATAAATGTGGATATCAAATTATACGCTAAACTACTCGCAGTGAGAATCAGTAATTACTTACCGTCCTTAGTGCACGTAGATCAGGTAGGCTTTATCCCGGGTAGGGAGGCTAAGGAGAACACCATCCGAGTTTTGCATACCCTATTCTCGGCCACAAACTCTAACTCGCCCCTAGTCCTTCTCTCCACCGACGCCGAGAAAGCTTTTGACAGGGTGGACTGGGATTTTCTCTGGTCTGCTCTGTCAAAGTTTGGATTCTCCCAAGTAATGATCTCACGTATTAAAGCCCTATATAGCAACCCCTCGGCATATATTAATGCAAACAACACCCTTTCGCAAAAGATAATGATAAATAATGGCACGCGGCAGGGATGCCCCCTTTCGCCCTTGTTATTTGCCCTAGCAGTAGAGGCGCTCGCCACCAGGATACGGAGTAACCCTCTTATACAGGGGGTCACTTTTGGAGAGCTCCATCAGAAATGTCTGCTATACGCAGACGATATTATATTCACATTGAGCTCCCCCTCTACGTCCCTACCAGCCCTCCTTGAGGAGCTGGAGGAGTATAGAAGCGTCTCCAACTTTTCAATTAATATGGAAAAATCGATGATACTCCCAATACACTTAAATGCAGAAGACATGCACTACATTAAAACCCACACCTCTTTTCAGCTGACCTCGAAAATCAAATACTTAGGAATTGATATATCCCCTACTCAGAATTATTCAATCTCAATTATGTTCCTCTTCAAATAGAAACTGAAAAGTCCTTAGATTCCTGGCATAAACAAGGCCATCTTTCATGGATGGGGCGCATAAATGCATTAAAGATGAACATCCTTCCCAAATTCCTTTATCTATTTCAAGTCCTCCCCCTAGATCTCCCCGTACAATTCCTGCAGAAACAACAGAGAAAATTTGACCGATTTATTTGGTCACATAAAAGACCCAGAGTAAACAGAAATACGTTGTTCCTTAACAGAGCAGATGGGGGGCTCGGATCCCCTAACCTGGTTAATTACTACAAGGCATCTCATTTGGCACGAATAGTTGCATGGAAACGCTCGCTGACGAGCAAACCCTGGGTGCAGATAGAATCCTTTTTAGCGGGGGGGTTAGACTTGGGAGAACAGTGCTGGATCCCACATAAATCGAGGTCCCCAGACATAGGGAGTAACTACTATACAGCCTCCACGCTGCGAATATGGGACAAATCCCTAGTAGAAGATAGATCGTTATCAACGCCAATGTCCCCACTTACTCCACTACTCAATAACCCCCTACTGCTACAAAACCACACCATCCCGACCCCGCGTATGGCTGGAGCCCCCTCCAACGTACCAATACACATGCTGATACACAATGGCTTGATGCACCCACAGGCTGAGGTAAGCCAATTAATAGGTTCCCCGTTCCATTTATGGTTTCCATATTTGCAGGCTAGACATGCCATTTTTTCTAGTCCGCACAAAGCAAACTTAACCAGAACACTGACTCCATTTGAAACCTTATGTACATCCCCCTCCATGACTAAAGCTCATATCTCTATAATTTACAAGCTACTAAGTGGATCCTTCCCCATTAAGAGACCTACATACATCACCAAGTGGGAGAGGGAGCTAGATATAACATTGACAGATGAGCAATGGGGCCATATTTTTATTGAAACCAAAAAGTCGTCCCTATCACTAACTTTAGTAGAAACAAATTTTAAGCTGCTTTCCAGGTGGTACCTTACCCCACACAGAATACGCAGTATTTTTCCTAACTCTTCCCCCCTGTGTTGGAGACATTGTGGAGAAATTGGTACACTCTCTCATATATGGTGTAAGTGCCCTCATATTCAGCCATATTGGCATAGTATAAACACACAAATTAACAAGATAATAGGTAGGTCCCTGGATCTTTCCCCTAGCCTGATCCTATTAAACAATTTCCCAGATGTAACATGTCAGTATCGGAAAAAATTGCTACATGTCATGCTTAATTGTGCTAGACGCCTTATACCAAGATATTGGAAAAAAGCAGACACACCACCATATGGAATGTGGGTTAAAGAGGTGAAACATGTACTTGAACTTGAAAAAATATACTACACACATATAGGTAAACAAGATTTTATTGCTGATATGATATTCCTCTGGGAGCAGGGCGAATGAACCCAGCACAAATGCTTTGATTCAAATTATATGGTCCTCTGTCTTTTATCTTACTGTTTCTGTATCATTTTCTGTGGATCCAGTCTGGAAGTTTGATATAGCCAGTAACAATCTGTAAGGTTGGCAAGTATCATGATTCTATGTGTTATCCCTGATTTAATTGTATTTGCTGTTCACATCTGCCTATAGGCGTATTTATACATTGTATACTGTTTCTTTTCTTTAAACCTGTTTGAAAACAATAAAAAGATATATTGGAAAAAATAAGCTTTGTGTCACTTAATGACTACTACCCAACCATATCCCTGACTGAGCATAACAAAATAATATCAAAGTTAGGAATTTAACTTGGGGATTATACCCTCAGGAGCCCCCTGAATGCACTGCCCCTATCCACTCCCATAGATGATATTGATTATATATGTGTCACTTAGTGACTACCACCTAAGTATACCCCAATCCAATGACACCAAAGTTAAGTTCCCTAACTTAGGGAAAGGAACCCTCAAAAGCCCCCTGAATACACTGCCCATATTCACTCATAGGTGATAATGCTGACTGAGCATAACAAAATAATATCAAAGTTAGTAATCTAACTTGGGGATTAGACCCTTTAGGAGCCCCCTGAATGCACTGCCCCTATCCAGTCTCAGATCATATTGAACATACATACATCATATAAACATCTGCCCTATTAAAACTAGGCTTTGTGTCACTTTGTGACTACTACCCAAGTATACCCCAGACTAAGCATAATCCAATGACACCAAAGTTAAAACCCTAACTTGGGGATAGGATCCCTCAAAAGACCCCTGAATGCACTGCCCCTATCCACTCTCATAGGTAATAATGCAAATGCACACATCATATAAATATCTGCCCTATAAAAACTAGCCTGTCTGTCACTTAAATGACTAGTATCCTAGAAAACTTCAGAGAGCAGAATCCAATTACATAAAAGTTAGGTCCCTAACTTGGGGAAAGGACCCACAAGAGCCCCCTAAATGTACTGCCACCATCCACTCTCATAAGTTAGAATGTGAATACATACATCAAATAAACCCACTCCCTTATAAAAACTAGACTTTGTGTCACTTATTGACCACTACCAAAGTACACCCTAGGCCAGTGCTTGACAAATATGTTCAAACACTAGGAGCCAGTAAGAATATTTAGGAGCCAGGCATATTTTTAGGAGCCAGACAGTTGTATTTGTATATAGATATATGCAGAATAACCGAAAAAGTTAGGAGCCAGGGGTAAAATTCTAGGAGTCAGTGGCACCCAGGCTCCTGGGTTTGTCGAGCCCTGCCCTAGGCTAAGCATAATTTAATGACACCAAAGTTAAAGACCCTAACTTGGGGATAAGACTCCTCTCATAGGTGAAAATGCAAATGCACAGATCACATAAACAACTGCCCTATAAAAACCAGGCTTTGTGTCACTTTGTAACTACTACCCAAATGTACCCCAGACTGAGCAGAATCAAATGACACCAAAGTTAAGACCCTAACTTGGGGATAGGAACCCTCAAAAGTCCCCTGAATGCACTGCCCCATCCACTCTCATAGGTTATAATGCAAATGTAGACATCAAATAAACATCTACCCTATAAAAACTAGGCTTTGTGTCACTTAGTGACTACTATCCAAGTAAACCCCAGAGAGAGTAGAATCCAATGACATCCAACTTAGGACCCTAACTTGGGGATAGGACCCCACAAGAGCCCCCTAAATGCATTGCTGCCATCCACTCTCATAGGTGATAATGGCAAACACATACATTGTATAAACATCTGACCTATAAAAACTAGGTTGTGTGTCACTTAGTGACTACTACTCAAATATACCCCAGACTGAGCATAATCAAATGACACAAAAGTTAAGACTCTAAACTGGGGATAGGACCCTCAATAGCCCCCTGAATGCACTGCCCATATCCACTCTCATAGGTGATACATACATCATATAAAGAGCTGCCCAATAAAAACTAAACTTTGTGTCACTTAATAAATACTACCCACGTATACCCCAGACTGAGCAGAATCAAATGACCCAAAGTAAAGACCCTAACTTGGGGATAGGACCCCTCAAGAGCACCCTGTATGCACTGCCCCTATCCATGCTAATAGGTGATAATGCAAATACACACATCATATAAACATCTGCCCTATAAAAACTAGATTTTGTGTCACTTAGTGACTACTATCCAAGTAAATCCCAGAGAGAGCAGGATTGAATGACCCCAAAGTTAAGACCGTAACTTGGGGACAGGACCCTGCAAGAGCCCCCTATATGCACTGCCACTATCAAAGGCGATAATGGCACACATACACTGTATAAACATTTGACCTATAAAAACTAGGCTGTGTGTCACTTAGTGACTACTATCCAAGTAAACCCCAAAGAGCAGACATCAAACTTAGGACCCTTACATGGGGATAGGACCCCTCAAGAGCCCCTTGAATGCACTGCCCTTATCCACTCTTATAGGCGATAATGCAAATACATACATCGTATTAACACCTGCCCAATAAAAACTAGGCTTCGTATCACTTAATGACTACTACCCAAATGTACCCCAGACTAAGCAGAATCAAATGACACCAACATTAAGACCCTAACTTGGGGATAGGACCCTGCAGGAGCCCCTTGAATGCACTGCCCCTAACCACTCTCATAAGTGATAATGCAAATGAAGACATCATATAAACATCTGCCCTATAAAAACAAGGCTTTGTGTCACTTAGTGACTGCTAACCAAGTTAAAGTGAATGTAAATTTTGATGCTAAAGTGCCTGGTTTTTAAGAATTCTATTAAAAACAGGGTCACTTTAATTTACATTTTACTCCTGTTGTGAAAAAAACAAAAAACACTTACCTTTTAAACTTGACAGCAGCTCCAGCTTCCTACGGTCGTCGCAAGCCATTTCTGATGTCAGAAATGATGGATAGGTCATCTTCCAATCATGGCTTCCCCCCCCCCCCCGGGGGAATCAGTGTCTGATTCAACGCCGTGATTGGAGGAAGCCTGATTCCTCATTTTAGACCCAGGAAGAGGCTTTGCGATGGGCGGAGGAAGCTGGAGCTGCTGTCAAGATTTAAAAAAGGTAAAAAAATAATTTCACAACACGAGTGAAATGTAAATTTTGATGAATTAAAGTGCCCCTGTTTTTAATCAAATTTTTAAAAACCGGGCACTTTAGCATCAAAATTTACATTCACTTTAACCCCAGAGAGAGCAGAATCAAATGACAAACTTAGGACCCTCATAGGTGATAATGCAAAAACATACATCATATAGACACCTGCCCTCTAAAAACTAGGCTTTGTGTCACTTAGTGACTACTACTCAAGTATACCCCAGACAGGAACCCCCAAGAGCCCCCTGAATGCACAACCCTATCCACTCTAATAGGTTATAATGCGAATACATACTTCAAATAAACTGCTCCATTAAAAAAAAACTAGACTTTGTGTCACTTATTGACCACTACCAAAGTATACCCTAGGGCCTAGGCTAAGCATAATTTAAAGTGGCAGTAAACCTAGAAAATAATTTTATATAATTCTGCACGTAGTGCAGAATTATATAACATTATCTTAGCCAAACTTTATTCAACATAATATTGCCGGTGAAATTTGATAAAAATAAAAATAAAAAAAGAGGGTTTTTGAGACAGCCGCTCTTGCTCTACTGAGCGGGTCTGGTTTTCCCCCTGAGCGCATCTGGGCAGCTGTCTAGTCACAGCCCAGCATGATCGCGCCATTACACACAATGCAGCTCGCTCCCACTAGCAGACAGAGCATTTGACCTATAAAAACTAGGCTTTGTGTCACTTAGTAACTACTATCCATGTAAACCCCAGAGAGAACAGAATTCAATGACACTAAAGTTAAGACCCTAACTTGGGGATAGGACCCTTCAAAAGCACCCTGAATGCACTGCCCCTTTCCACTCTCATTGGTGATAATAGAAATGCTCACATCATATAAACATCTGCCCTATAAAAACTGTTCTTTGAGTCACTTAGTGACTACTATCCAAGTAAACCCCAGACTGAGCAAAATCCAAATGATGTCAAACTTAGGACCCTAAATTGGGGATAGGACCCCGCAAGAGCCCCCTAAATGCACTGCCCCTTTTAATTCCTATAGGTGAAAATGGCAAACACATACTACTTCATATAAACAAACATCTGACCTATAAAAACTAGCCTGTGTGTCAATTGGTGACTACTACCCAAATATACCCCAGACTGAGCAGATTTAAATGAAACTAAATTTAAAAGATAAATTGGGGATAGGATCTTTCAAGACCCAATTGAATCAACGCCGCTCCCCTCTACCTATCCTCTCTAATACACAAGTATACTCCAGCCCGTCCACTAAGATCCAACAATGACCTGCTCCTTGCATCCGCAACTATCACCTCCTCTCATGCTAGACTGCAGGACTTCTGTCGTGCAGCACCTACCCTCTGGAACACTCTCCCTCGTGTTGTCAGGCTTTGCCCTAATCTTTCTTCCTTTAAATGCTCCCTGAAGACTTTTCTGTTCAGGGAAGCCTACCCCCCAACTCAATAAATTAATTTCACTTACCTAATATTTCCCTCATCCAACTCTGTATTAACATCCTTCTCAATCTTGCAGTCCTCACCTCCTGTTTCCCAACCTCCTACCCTTCTAGATTGCAAGTTCCCACGGGAATAGGGCCCTCAATCCCTCCTGTATGTGTTCGTAAATTTTGTCCTGTATCTTACAAGTCTTGTATTGTTTTATTTAAATGAATTGTATCCATGCACAGCGCTGCGGAATATGTTGGCGCTTAATAAATAAAGAATAATAATAATAATAATAATAATAATAATAATAATAATCTACTGCCCTTATCCACTTGAATAGGTGATAATGCAAATATATACATCATATAAACAAATAACCTATAAAAACTATATGTATTTATTTGCAATATCACCTATGAGAGTGGATAGGGCCAGTGCATTCAGGGGGCTCTTGAGTGGTCCTATCCCCAAATGAGTGTCTTAAGTTTGATGTCATTGGATTCAACTCTCTCTGGGGTTTACTTGAATAGTAGTCACTAAGTGACACAGAGCCTAGTTTTTATAGCGCAGATGTTTATTTGATATCTTCTTTTGCATTATCACCTATGAGTGAATATGGGCAGTGTATTCAGGGGGCTTTTGAGGGTTCCTTTCCCCAAGTTAGGGTCTTAACTTTGGTGTCATTGGATTGGGGTATACTTAGGTGGTAGTCACTAAGTGACCCATATATAATCAATATCATCTATGAGAGTGGATAGGGGCAGTGCATGCAGGGTGCTCCTGATGGGTATAATCCCCAAGTTAAATTCCTAACTTTGATATTATTTTGTTATGCTCAGTCAGGGGTATGGTTGGGTAGTAGTCATTAAGTGACACAAAGCTATTTTTTATATTTTTCTTTGTTTTTATTTAACATGGAAATCCCCATTAGATTTTGAATAATGAATAACAAAAAAGTTTCTAACTGTCTTCAGGTGGGTATGTATAGCAGCATTTTATTCCATTATGCTGGGACCACAAAGCTACAGTGAGTACTGTACAGTTTGGGTAGGAATCAGTTATGTGTGTAACAAAAGAGACAAGGATTTTTCTTCATACAGTCAAGGTATTTTGTACTACAAATAATTTAAATTCCCTTCAAAACAATTTGTGCGTCCTGGAATTGCACATTCCCAAATGGTAAAATTAAAAACGATAGCCCAGAGTGATATTAAAACATATTCACATTATAGATGCATTACATACATAATAGAGAGCTAAATCTGGGCGTAGCCTGTGTGACCTATGACTTACACCAATGAATGGACATTCCACTTACCCAAATTCATCGCTGTGTTGAGTTTCTCTAATGCCCCCATTAGGTTGCCCTCTTGGCACAGACTCTCGCCCTCCGCGCACAGACTCCGTACTCGGGTCTCTTCTGTCAGCCACTTTCCCAATAGGTTTCCTAAAACTACGTTAACCTTATATTTCTCACAGGACATCCCGGATCCTTCCGCCTTGGCCTGAGAGCAAGTGCACCCTGGGGGCTTGTCCTCACTCAGGCACCGCTTGCAGAACGTGTGACCGCAGTACAAGGTGACGGGGTCCAGCAGCAGAAGCTTACATAACGGGCAGGAGAATACATCGGCGGTTGGCTCAGGATGTTCCGCGGGGACATGATGATAACTGGCATTGCCATCGTCACTTTTAACACTGGGTAGTTTGAGCTCTTTCTCGCGGATATTCAGAGCGATGCTGCCCACCAGTACCCCAAGCTCCTCTGGGCGCAGCCGACTCAGTATAGCAGCTCTAGTGTATGAGTCCAAAGCATCAGCTATGCGACCAGCCAGAGCCAGGGAATCCCCTTTCCGAAGCCACAGCGATCTCTCTGGTTGGGGCACCTCATCTAGCTGAGAGCCGTAGATCTCCGCCGCCAGTTCAAAGTTACCCGCCCTGAATGCTTCCTCTGCCACCCCCAGCATTTCAGAGCGAAGACCGGGGAGGTCCGGTGGGAACGAGTCCGAGAGGTGCACGGCCCCCGCCTCCATGGCGGTATGCCTAATGCGGGAGCCGCAGAGTGCCCTACATTATATCAAAACATTCAGTGGTCTGGGGTTCTGAGAACAAAGGAGTCACCCTCTGCAAGTTACTGTTAGCTTTGCGCTGCCTAAAGTAGCTTCCTAAAGCAGTCTGCACGGCCTCCTTAAACCCCAGGGCATGGGCACTTAGCTCAAAGTATCCCCACATTGACACTGCATTGTTGTTCCTAATTTTTAGAGAAACAAAACACAGCAAGCAGGAGTAAACCTTATTTTACAAACAGAGCTGGGGGACTCCCATTCTACGTACAATATCCCATTCCCCTCCTCTTTACACGCTTCATAAGAGGAGGAGTAAATAAGGTGGAAGCACAGTCATTTTGCAGCAGCGCTGGGTGTATCAGATTCTGTATCCCTAGCAGATCCTGTCTCTCACTCACACCGAGCATTCAGCAATAGTTCCCTCCCCTGTCTCTCTCAAAGCTGATCTGCTGTTAAGGTGGAATGGGACAGATGCTGCTTGTGCTTAGTTGCTTGTCCCTTTGTGACAAGGTTGATTGGCGAAGTTTGAAAAAGTATATATATATACACACATACACACTATTGGGAGCTAGATGCTGATTGGTGGCTGCTCATATATACCTCTTGACCTCGGCTCTCCTGATGTGTTTAGCTAGTTGCTTCTAAAACAAAGGAAACCAAGGCAATAAAGCTAATTTAGTAATAGAAGTACATTGGAAAGTTGTTTAAAATTGTATGCTCTATCTGATTCATGAAAGGGCAATTTTGGGTTTTATGTCCCTTTAATTAGATCACAGGTGAAATAATTTGCAGATCAGTAACCATGGTAATTCACCTGCTCTCATAATAACTATTACTATTCGGCTGTCGATTTGGTGAATTCCGAGAGCGAACGCTGAAAAAGTACTTTGAGTCCCACTGTTAGAAAGGCGCTATATAAATACTAGTTATTATTATTATCATTATTATATTCTTTAAATCAAAAGTGTATGTTCTTAACATAAATCGACTGGAATGTGCAAAATGTAAGTAAGGTAATTATTATAAGGGCTGGAATTGTAGTGTGGGATAGGGATGTGGATGCCACCTCAACCATGTTTTCCTGTACACTTATGAGGTACACATGCTGCAGGGCAGAACATGAATTGTGCTTCTGGACATCACATGAATAGTGCTGATGCATTTTCCTCCCTGCACACCCTGCTGCATGTGTAACTCATAAGTGTCCAGGAAAACATGGCCAAGGTGGCAACCCTAGATGGGGAAATGTGTGGAGAAATGGAATAAGGACTACATTATAGGCCAGAGGCCTTCATGCTGTATGCACATAGCCCTCAATTCAATAATTTACACTACACATCAACATCTATCAATTCAAAACCTCACACTGATCATATAAAGAGTGACTAAATGGTGCATTAGTATTACAATCTTCAAATCACTCACATTTTGTTAAAAATATAGTATTGTACCAAAACTATTCTTTTTAATACATAAAGGTATAAAACCACTAGCAGTTCTTCAGAGGGATAGTAGTGGGAAGAAGAGGATGTTAGCAAGTGAGGTGGTCGGGACGTGGTGTGGATTAAATTTAACCCAATATTCCCTCAGTTATCCTACCTAAGGTCCACTGTCCTCACTCTTTTTTTTTTTTTGGTTAGTGGTCAGGGGGTTCCAGGGGGTTGGGGTTCCTCCATGGGGTTCACGTGCTCAAGTGCTCCACTGTATAAAACTCTCATATGTGAAATGTACTGTTAAAAATTAATCCTTTTCTGAAAAATGGTGTCCAATGCTCATTGTTGCAGACATTCACAATAGGAAACAATCATTTTCTTTTAAACTTTCGATCATTCTTTCCCATTAGTAGAAACATACAGCAAATCCAGCTTATGTAAAGAACAAATTCAGTAATTTCTATTGGAAAGATACAAATGTATAGAATAAACATATGTATGTCATGTTTAGATAAGGTCTGAACTTACACCAGCTGCTTTTTTTCAGGGTGATCTAAAGTTATAAATAAAAAAAAATATTATTGCACTGTGCATTACGTTGCATTCTAGTTCATGTGCATTTTGTACTAAATTCTAACCCTAACCTACAAAACCCTCCGCAAACTATTATATCTCAAACCTCATCTGCATATACTCTTCTTTCTGGCTACTTCACTTTACTTTTCACCTATGCTTCTCATCTCATTACTACCTCCCATTCCAATCCTCAGGACTTCTCTTGGCCAACACCAATCCTGTAGAACTCTCTTACTCCGCCTGACAGACATGCTCTAAATCTTCCCTCTTGGAGAAGCAGCTAACATCATAAGTATATGGCTCATATCATAAACCACATTCTCTAAACTGGAAACAAATCATACCCAAGTGACCATGGCCTGCATTCAGCACTCACACAAGCTACCTCCTCCACCTGTTGTCTTCAACTATCACTTAGATTGTAAACTCTAGATAGCTTGTTCCTGACCCTATATAATGGTTCCTTCTCTGGCTTGTCGCTATTTGTTGTATCCCCTGTACAGTGCTGCAAAATCTGTTGCAGGAGTACAAATAATGATAATTATATTTTGTATTTTATTTCATCCGCTTTACATTACACACTCACCCATCCACCACTTGATACAAGAGTAAGCTGCGTAATGGTGCATTCTGGAAAGTGCAATGAGCTACAAATAAAACTTTAAAACTGTGCAAGGTTGCAAATGTGTATAGCATGTGAAGTTTTGTTTAATTAGATTTGCGCATATATGAGCCACAAAGAGGTTAGAGAATGTAAACAATAAATATGGTGCACGTGCAGTTTGAATAGTAAATCTGATTGACCAGCAGTAATTAAAGTGATACATTTTTAAAATACCTTTTTCTTCAGCAAAGCCGGATCCCACGCTTGCAGCTTCTCTGTACTTACGTTAGCAATGACGAAACCAGCTTCCTGCAATCATGGCGTGCGCCCCAGAGAGTCCATCTCGTAAGGCCACGCTGTGATTGGAGGAAGCCGGTTTCGTCATTGCTGTGCTAAGTACTGCATGAGAAGTGGGCGGCGGATCACCGATCTGGCTTTGCTGAAGAAATAGGTATTTGTAAAGAAAATGCTGCAATGTAAATTTTCATGAATGAAAGTGACCCTTTTTTAATAGTATTTTTAAAAACCAGGCACTCATTCATAAAAGTTTACATTCACTTTAAGATAAAACTATCAGGACTTAGGGGCAAGTTCCTCAAAAGGTGAATGCCTCTATCGGTTGCAGGCCTCCAGCTTCCGCAATTGGCAGCTAACAAAGCTGCCAAATGCTTATTTCTAGTTGTGAGAAAGCAGGAGGGGGGCATTGCAGGAGTAAATATATATAAAGGGAGCAAATTTGCCCAGCAATTTGTGACCTCAGGTGGACAGTTTCACTACCTGTAAACATGTCCGTCCAGACGATAATACATCTTTCCCTTAGAATCTGTTCTCTGAGAATGATGAAAGGGATTTTTTTTGTGACACAATAATATTTTGATATTGGTGTTTTCAGTTTGCACTAGTATTTTTTTTTTTCTCTGTCTTTCAGTTTCTTTTCTGTTTATTGTCTATCAGCAACAACTCTAGACCACCTTAAATGAAAACTGGTAGGGAGCTGAATGTTGGTTCGCATACAGTATTTTCAATGGATACAGAATAAGATAATACACACTCATTTAGACAGGTATCACTTTTTCAGTTAGGGATGCTGATAGATAAAATGTTCCAGGCATGAATAAAAGGCAGGAAGCTGTGACTTCATAAAAGCAAAGAATCATTAATGTAAGATAGCCTCTCCCACATAGACTGTGCAGGGTTATGGTAATGTGGGTGGGATTGAACAGCAGTAGCTCATTCATATTGCCCCCTGTGTTCATTGTCTGTAAGACTCTTAAAATGTCATTCTCTTTTTGCTTTTCCAAATTGCAAGCAAAGCTGTTGAGGTCATTACTTGAAGGAAGAGGGTTTTATGCCAAGTTTAGTTTTATTTGACCTTGTAAAGAAACAATTGCATAAATACATAATAATAAAGCAATGTATTACAGACAGCTTTAGAATATAAGATGTTTTTAAAAATTAGATTTAAAAAAAATCAGCATTAATAGGATGATTGACAGGGTTAAGTTATTTCAGAATGATAAAAGACTATGGGCTTCCATTGAACCGTAATTAGGTTTGCGTGCGCTCGCAAACCGATAAATATATAAATAAATTATACCTCAATTTTCGTGTCCCATAGAAAGTATTAGAAGCCGTTAATCTATAAATTATACCAGGTTTCCAATGAAAGCGCAAACCGTTAATACACAGTCGGAGGCTGTCAATACATTGGCAAAAATTACGCCCAGCTCAACCAGGTGTACAAGTGGAAAAATTAGCTTTTTGATGCCTGGTTCCCATTGAAATTTTATATCTTGCAAATAATGCAAGTGTTTCAATGTAGAAAATAACTGAAATATGTAATATTTATTGTTGTCCCATTATGAAAATATCAGTATTTATTTGCATATAAAAATGTATGCAAGGCTATATCCACAATAATCAAAATAGACCTATGCCTAAGGCAACAATACATATTACATATATTCATAAAGTGCAAAATATAGTTCTAATAAAAAATAGTATTTGCTTTTATGTAAAAAATATGTTTTATAAATAAGTGTATCTTTGCTTTTGTTTGTGTTTAGAGGTGATCACAGGTAAGGAGCACAGATGTTAACCATACATTTTATAGTGTAAGGTCGGGTTACCATAGCAATGAATACATTTTCAAGAAATCCAATGTCAGATAGAAGCGTTAACACAACATTAACTTACACCTACACAAAAACAGCGACTGCACGCAATGCTCAAAATATTTAAATGGAAACCTGGTACTAAATTACTTTTAGCTGCCGGCAACTTCAGTAGCTTACAGCTCCATTTTTAAGGACCCAATGGAAATGAGTCCTTTGTATGCATATGGGCATGGACACCATTTTACAAAGAGCCTGTATATCTTACTACAGTTTTTGCACTGTCCCGATGAGTGATCTGAAAAAATTAAACATGTATGTTAAGATTTTTTTCCATATTACATTTTTTTTTCTACAAAAGTTTATTTTATAGGTTATGGGGATTTTTGTAGAAAAAGTCAGTAATACATTTTTAAGTGGAATACAATCTACAACCTCAAAATGTAGTAATACAAAGAAGCACTGAAGTAAGACTCAACACATCCCACAAGCTTCATGAATCAACAGTTCAAATTACTTACCAGTCTATGCAATATAAGCACCTTTATAACCTACATTTTTTTTTTTTAGTTCAGATATCCCCTATAGTGACTTATTTTTCATAGGTGATCGATTGCTCTTACAAACACTTGTCTGTGCATTACGACATGGGAAATAATTCAGTTAACCCCTTAATGACCGGACCATTTTTCAATTTTCTTACCCTTAATGACAATGGCTATTTTTACATTTCTGCAGTGTTTGTGTTTAGCTGTAATTTCCCTCTTACTCATTTACTGTACCCACACATATTATATACCGTTTTTCTCGCCATTAAATGGACTTTCTAAGGATACCATTATTTTCATCATATCTTATAATTTCCTATAAAAAAAATATAAAATATGAGGAAAAAATTGAAAAAAAACACACTTTTTCTAACTTTGACCCCCAAAATCTGTTACACATCTACAATCACCAAAAAACACCTATGCTAAATACTTTCTAAATTTTGTCCTGAGTTTAGAAATATCCAATGTTTACATGTTCTTTACTTTTTTTGCAAGTTATAGGGCCATAAATACAAGTAGCACTTTGCTATTTCCAAACAACTTTTTTTCAAAATTAGCGCTAGTTACATTGGAACCCTGATATCTGTCAGGAATACCTGAATATCCCTTGACATGTATATATTTTTTTTAGAAGACAACCCAAAGTATTGATCTAGGCCCATTTTGGTATATTTCATGCCACCATTTCACCGCCAAATGTCATCAAATAAAAAAAAAAGTTCACTTTTTCACAAATTTTGTCACAAACTTTAGGTTTCCCACTGAAATTATTTACAAACAGCTTCTGCAATTAAGGCACAAATGGTTGTAAATGCTTCTTTGGGATCCCCTTTGTTCAGAAATAGCAGACATATATGGCTTTGGCATTGCTTTTTGGTAATTAGAAGGCCGCTAAATGCTGCTGCGCACCACACGTAAATTATGCCCAGCAGTGAAGGGGTTAATTAGGTAGGTTGTAGGGAGCTTGCAGGGTTAATTTTAGCTTTAGGGTAGAGATCAGCCTCCCACCTGACACATCCCACCCCCTGATCCCTCCCAAACAGTTCTCTTCCCTCCCCCACCCCACAATTGTCTGCCAGTACTAAATAAAAGGAGTTTTTCTTTTTTTTTAATAAAAAAAAATAAAATGTTTTAGCTGTGATGGACCCCTGCCTTAGCCCCAACCTCCATGATCCCCCCCCCCCCCCAGCTCTCTAACCCTCTCCCCTACCTAATTGCCGCCATCTTGGGTACTGGCAGCTGTCTGCCAGTACCCAATTTGCCCCAAAAACAAAAGTGTTTTTTTATCTTTTTGCAATTATTAATGTTTTCTGTAGTGTAGCAGCCCCCCACAATACCCCAACCCCCTCCCAGATCCTTATATATTTATTTTTTTTAAATCTTTTTTTCCCCCCTCTTCCCTCCTCATTGGTGTCAGTGGCCAGCTAATCGCGCACGCGCGCGCCCCCGCACGCTCCCAGCACCCGGCGTGCACATTGCACTTACAGGAACCGGATGCCGGGTAGCGATGGGCCGCCCACCCGCCTCCCTGTTATGCTCCCACCCACCCACCAACGAACCGGCACCATTGCTACCGGTGCAGAGAGGGCCACAGAGTGGCTCTCTCTGCATCGGAGTCTTCTAAAAAGGTATTGCAGGATGCCTCCATATGGAGGCATCACTGCAATACCCTGAGAGCTGCTGGAAGCGATTGCGATCGCTTCCAGCACTCTCTTAGACAACTGACGTACCAGGTACGTCTATTGTCATTAACTGGTTGTTAATGCATGACGTACCTGGTACGTCAGTTGTCATTAAGGGGTTAAAGGGACACTGAACCCAAATTTTTTATTTTGTGATTCAGATAGAGCATGAAATTTTAAGAAACTTTCTAATTTACTCCTATTATCAAATTTTCTTCATTCTCTTAGTATCTTTATTTGAAATGCAAGAATGTAAGTTTAGATGCCGGCCCATTTTTGGTGAACAACCTGGGTTGTCCTTGCTGATTGGTGGATAAATTCATCCACCAATAAAAAAGTGCTGTCCAGAGTTCTGAACGTAAAAAAAGCTTAGATGCCTTCTTTTTCAAATAAAGATAGCAAGAGAATGAAGAAAAATTGATAATAGGATTAAATTAGAAAGTTGCTTAAAATTGCATGCTCTATCTGAATCATGGAAGAAAAAAATTGAGTTCAGTGTCCCTTTAAGACAATTTTCACTTTTAATGTGTGTATCTATGTATTATGTACCAACCAGCTTCTTTATGTGTTCTGATATTGGAGCTAACAACATGCAAAATATGATAAACTTATAACAAACATAATGTTGGAGCCATATATTCCCTTCCCATGTCCTTTAGAATGCTTTTTTTAACAGCTTCTGAATGTTAATTGGCAACAGAATTTTACATTCACATATAATGTAGTTTTTTAGTCTTTTTTTTTTTTTTTTGCTCTGCACTCTTTACTAATTACCATTATATCAGTGTTTACATCCTAGATCTCTTTTAATAATGATTGATAGTTGTTTTTTTTTTTTCTTCCTACTTGGGCCGATGTGACTGTGTATGCCACGCATATCATATGACAGCTGTAAAAAGGTAACAATGTACTGCAACAATAACAGTAAAGAACGATCCCACTGGTGCCATCTTGTGGTAAAAGTAGGCTTGCCAAGTTTAGAGAACAAGTCGTGTGAGGCATTTGAAGTTTTCCCCCACCCCCAGCGTAGACTGCTTTATGTAACCAGCACTATGCTGTTATACAACACACTTAGGCCAGAGTCCTCATCATGTGCAGCACCGTTATAGGCCAAAACGAATGCCTTGTTTGTTTCACTGGCCACAGGGAGAATGCACCCTCTCTAATCTCTTTATCAGATTTTCAAAAAGGAACATGCTGCAAATTAAAAAAAAATACAATATTCAATTTATACTGCATTTAATATAGAAGTTAAAATAATTTAACATTTAAACAATAATCTCTGTTCTACAGAACAGATCAGGTTTGTGTAAAAAGAATGTAAAATTAATTCTGTCCCTTTAACTTACTCTCAGAGTTGATTAGTTTTATATGACATCTCCAAAACTGAAACTCACTAGTAAGGAGGGTGACAGCAGATCATCTTCTAATTAAATTCAAGTAGTTTTCCATTCTCTGGGGTTGATCACAATGCTTTAGAAATACTTATCAAATGGTTTATATACAAAATTCCAATACACTTTAATGGCAAAAGTTTCAGAAATATAATTAGATAAACATTTCTAAAGGATTTTGATCAACTTATTTACTAAGATTATGACTAAGTCATCAACCCTGTATTTCAATCCTCTGATCTCCATTGCTCAGAAACTGCAGCCATGGGCGAGATTTTATATATTCGCCGCCCGTAATTTCACCTCGCACATCGGGGTATTACATATACAGCGCCGGCAGTTCATAAAGTGCCGTAAATTAGATAAACTAGCGATGTCCAGAAATGAGCGTAAATACAAATTTCTGGAGTCGCCTGTGACTTACGGCACTTTAGAAACTGCCGGTATCTAAGAAAAAAAAAAAATCTCCCATAAAAGTCTAACACACCTCCCAAAAAAAAAACAGACACGTAAAACCCCCATATCCACTATCAAACTCGCATCGGAACTAATAATAAATGTATTAACCCCTAAACTGACAACCCCCCAACAATATGCCTAATTAAACTATTAACCCCTAATCCACAATTCACCCACATCACAATCTACCTAATAAGAGATTTAACCCCTAAATCCGTCAACCCCAACATTGCAAACTACCTATTAAAACTATTAACCCCTAATCCGCCATTAACCCACAACGCAATAAACCTATTAATCTATTAGCCCCTAAACCGCCAAAGCCCATAACGCAAATAACTAATCACTAAGCCTCCTAAATTAACCCCATTACATAAATTAAAATAAAACTAAATTGCAATTAACATAAAAAACCTAACATTACTTTAAAAATAAAAAAAACTAAGTGTAAATTAAGCTAACATTACAGAAAATAAAAAAGTGAAAATTATAGAAAATAAAAAAGTAACATTATAGAAAATAAAAAACAAAATTATAAAAAATAAAAAAAATTATACCTAATCCCTATGAAAATAAAAAAGCCCCCCCCCCAAATAAAGACACCCCTAATCTAATATTAAACTACCAATTGCCCTTAAAAGGGCCTTTTGTAGGGCATTGCCCTAAGTTAAACAGCTCTTTTCCTTAAAACAATACTAAGTACCCCCCCCCTAACAGTAACCCCCACCCACCAAACCCCCCAAAATAAAAAAAACTAACACTAAAAAACCTAAACTACCCATTACCCCTAAACGGGCATTCAGCTCTTTTAAGAAGGCTCATAACCCTAATCTAAAAAAAAATGTTAAAAAAGCCTAAATCTAACCCCCAGGTTGGTACTCACGGTTCCTGAAGTCCAGTGGAGAAGGTCCTGTTCCAGGCAGTAAAGTCTTCCAAGCGGTGACCGGTTCCTGAAGTCAGACGGTGAAGTCTTCTTCCAAGCGAGGACCTCTTCTTTCTTCAATCAAGCCGGAGCGGATATATATATATATATATATATATTAAAATAAAAGAGCACTCTCACTACCAACGATTCTTTAGACAGGGTGCTGGAAAAGCACAATATTAACAGTAGAAAGCAGCACTCTCTGGATTTTACAATACAGGGTTTATTACGTGACGTTTCGGAGGTAGTGCACCCCTTCCTCAGACAAATATATATATATTTTATGTTTTTGATGGGGGTTTTTTTTGTAGAGAACCAATGGTATACATCTAGGCCCATTAAGGTATATTTCATGTCACCATTTCGTCGCCAAATGAAAAAAATCGTTAATCTTTTCACAAACTTTGGGATGGTTATAAAAGCTTCTCTGGGCAAAAACCCCATTTGTGGAATCCCTCTCCCTTATTTTCTGTAGCAAAGGGAACCCTCACCTTCCTCCCCTCCTGCCCCCCTGCAGCAATGGGCTGCCCACACGTCCCCCTTCTTCCCTGCCATGGTACTAATGCAGCAGATACAGACAGTGATACTGTCTGTGTCACTGTCTATATCTGTGATCTGGCTTTATGTGGTAAAGTTGGCACAATCAGTGCTCACTTACCATATGAAGGCAGATTTCTTCTGCCCCCGGCTACAGTCTCGGCTGTGTAAGCTGACAGCCAGGACCGCAGCATGCGCTACAATGTTGGATGTAGGCACTACATCAACACAGTATGCTGGGCAAAGTACTGTGTGATGTAGTACCTAAATCCATTTTGCACAAGGGGTAAAAAAATAGAATAAATAATCTTTATATTTAAAGAGATGTAAAAGTGCAAAATGGAAATGCTGTGATTTATTAGAACAGTTATTTTAATAGACTATTGCTTCCATATACTTATAGTTAACGTCAGCTTCAGGGCAACAATGCTCTAGTGGTCCATAGCTGAACAAAACCAATGAACCAATGACAAAAGGGATATGTGCCTAGTCACTAATCAACAGTCATGTTAAACTTTGGTGCAGAACTGCATTGCTGCTCTGAAGCTGACTTTCATTATGTATTTAAAGCACCCTGGATAGTGCTTGCTGATTGGTGGCTACATTTAGCCATCCAATCAGCAAGCATAACCTAGGTTCTGAACCAAAAATGGGCTAGCTCCTAAGCTTCACATTCCTGCTTTTAAAAAAAAAAAAAAATATCAAGAGAATGAAGAAAAATTGATAATATGAGTAGATTAAAGTTGCTTAAAATTGCATGCTTTATCTGAATCATTAAAGAGAAAATTTCGATTTAGTATCCCTTTAAGGGGACATTAAAAACTAAATACATTCCATGCACCTCCCTCTAATCATGGGTGCTGCTATTATGGCAATTAGGTTGCACTGCAAGTAATTGAAGCAGAGTTGCTACACATGTGGAAACAGGTTAGCACTGGAATGCAGTGAATGATAGAGTTCAACATGGCGGCATCATAACAAAAAATAGAATTTACTTGAATTTGAAATAAGCAGTAGAATATTTTCTGGCAAATTTCAAAGTCTAGTTTTCATAGTTTGAAGCTCTCCTTAACACCTAAAAGTAGCAAAATCGCGCTATTTCTGCATGCCCCACAAATAGGGCACTGCAGAAATAGAGTTGCAGAGTTACCGATGCAGAGAGTGGCCCTTTCTGTATCGGGCAGCGTTGGTGCCGATTGTTGGTGGCGTGGGAGGCTTAAGAGGGAGGTAGATGGGCAGCCCATCACTGCAGGGGGTGGGAGGGGAGCGGGTTGGACCGCTACACTACAGAAAATCTCTGAAGTGTGGCAGGGAGGGAGGAAGAGGGCTCCTATTGTGGAAGAGGTTATTGATCTGGGAGGGGGAGGCTAATGATGGGGGGGCAGCTACACTACAGAAAAAAGGAAATATAAATATATATTTTTTTAAAAACATACAAAATTGGGGTTTATTGGTACTGGCAGACAGCTGCCATTAACCTAAGATGGTGGCAATAGGTAGAAGATGTAGGGTTAGAGAGCTATTTGGGGTGGATCAAGGAGGTTGGAAGGTTAGGGGGGATCCTACACTACAGAAAAATAAAAAATACATTTTAAAAAATTTAAATAAAAAACAAAAGTTTTTTTTATTGGCAGACTGTCTGCCAGTACTTAAGATGGGGGTAGCCAGTGGGGGGGGGGGGGGGAGAGAGCTGTTTGAGAGGGGTCAGGTGGATCAGGGGATGGGAAGTGTCAGGTTGGAGGCTTATCTCTACACTAAAGCTGAAATTAACCTTTTAAAATACCTGATAAACCCATTCACTGCCGGTAATAATAGAAGTGTGGCGCGCAGAGAAGCTTTTATAACTATTTGTGCCATGATTGCACAAGCGGTATATAAATAATTTCAGTGAGAAACCCAAAGTTTGAAAAAAAAAGTTAACTTTTTTTTTTATTTGATCACATTTGGCAGTGAAATAGTGGCATGAAATATACTAAAATGGACCTAGATCAATACTTTGGGTTGTCTTCTAAAACAAAAAATATATAGTTTTGATAGGTAAATAAATAAAAACAAGGCTCTATTTCTGTTTAAATGTAGTGATGGCAAAAATGCACTGGTCTTTTAGGGAAGTCTTAGTCAGAAATGCCTGGTCCTTAAGGGGTTAAAGACTCTACTATTCTGGGGTGCATACAATATACACTAAAATGTTCTTACCTCATTTCCTCTCCTCTTGTCATCCCCTTAAACTCCATTAACATGTAAGCCTAAGAGCCCAGCTGTTTTGTAAAGCACCTTCATGAGAGATGATTTACAAAAGTGCACATCTTTGCAGGGCCAATTTGTCTCCCATAAATGCTACTTTGCATAACATACCTATGTTTATAGCGCTGCAGAATCTGTTGGTGCGCTATAATTAACTGATAATAATAATATCTGTCAGTTTGTGGAGACCTCCCAGTTTCTTTTTTGAAAGGAGGTACTTAACACATAAAAAGTATTTTTGATCCAAGATCCTGGGGATAAAGAACTGACCACATTACGGAATTATGGTCATCTATTAACCTATAAGATCAGCACAGAGAGTTTAACACCTTGTTATTCAGTATGATAGTTTTACATTTCTCCTAGTTTGTCTTCCCTTATTTTGTTTTTTGTTTCTCTGTGTGGATTTAATAATTAATTCGGTTTCTATAATGTTATAATCTAACCATAGACTGTGCAATAGAGAAACTAGAATTTATATCATTGCAAAAATACAACGCATTGAACTCATAAGTTTTATAAATGTATTCTATACCATAACTACATAATACATATTGTTGTCTTGTACAACACCCTTGCTTGTTTGCCAACATTTATTGGGGGGGGGGGGTTTTGTGGGGGGCCCCCGCATAATCAAATTGTATAATACTTGCAGAACAAGGGCTTAGAAAACATTGACCCAACGTCACTATGTGTAGTACGGATAAAATGTTAATGCTATTATTAATATTCATAATCAACACATACACCATGCTTGGAGGGCACTCCTGAGATGTACTAATATTATTGGAATATACTGCTAAGATATTCTAATACAGGGGTCGCCAACGTTTCGGACCTCAGGGACAACTAAACTCACAATTTTGAATCCCGTGGACCACTAACATGAATTTTTTTAAAAGGTTCAAACCTCTATAATGTGTGTGTATATACATATATATATACACACACACACCTACTGTACACAACTAGTATAACCATAGCTAAATTTACATTATGTATCAACACATTTTTAAGAATAATTTTTTGGAATTAACTAACTGAATTACAGAACTGAGAGAATACTTCCAAATGACAGATGATCGGTGAGTGCCAACTTTTGAGCTGGAAACAGAGAGGCAGAAAGTGGGAAAAAAGAATAATGTTTAAAGGGACCAGAAGTTTTCCAAGTTACCTTCCAGTTAGGAATTATTCAAAACCACTTATGATGGACAGACATGGACAGACATTGGAGACATAAATGAAGTTTATATCAGAAAGCTCTCAATATGGATGTGAGCTAACCACAACTGATGTTACTGGCAGTTACTATAATACTGGTGGGATATGGCTGATCTGCTTGATGGTAATTACTGGAATTCAGGTGGAGGAAGCTGGAGCGGCTGTCAAGTTTAAAAGGTAAGTTTTTTTTCACAACAGTAGTGAAATGTAAATTTGGATGAATTAAAGTGCCCCTGTTTTTAATCGAATTTTTAAAAACCGGGCACTTTAGCATCAATATTGACATTCACTTTAAATGAATATTATGCAAGCCACTAGCAGATGTTGAACAATATCAGTAAAGAATGAGGGCTACTACTACATTATTTAAATTTTGCAATGCAGAGAGGGTGTCAAAAAGAATGTGACTAAATTTAAACAAAAAAATAGAAATAAAAGAGGTGCACTAGGTCAAAAATGTGTACGCTTACTAGGTGCTGGCAGTCCTATATTGAATTTTAACCAAAGAAAAAAAAAAAGAGAGCAAAAACCAAAATAAGTTACTTGCTAAAGAGGGACAAGGCTGCACTCAAAGTACAGTCAAGACAATTCACGCATATACATAAAAATAACATAAATCTTATCAAGGAGAAGAACAAAAAACAGCGTAGCCAATCAAAGATCCCCCACATGCTAGCATGTATGTGCACTGTCCATGGATGGTATAGGTATACAATTACTAATAGTTATATTGTAGCTAGCTTAGGTTTTAGTTTTATTTCACAGGTAAGTTTGTATTTATTTTAACTAGGTAGACTAGTTAGTAAATAGTTATTAACTATTTACTAGCTACCTAGTTAAAATAAATACAAACTTACCTGTAAAATAAAACCTAACCTGTCTTACACTAACACCTAACATTACACTAAAATTATATAAATTACATTAATTAAGTACAATTAACTAAATTACAAAAAATAAAAAAGAAATGATCAAATATTTAAACTAATTATACCTAATCTAATAGCCCTATCAAAATAAAAAAGCCCCCCCCCAAAAAAAATAAATAAAAAAAAACCCTAGACTAAACTAAACTGCCAATAGCCCTTCAAAAGGCCTTTTGCGGGGCATTGCCCCAAAGAAATCAGCTTTTTTACCTGTAAAAAAAAATACAAACAACCCCCAACAGTAAAACCCACCACCCACACAACCAAACCCCCCAAATAAAATCCTATCTAAAAACCTAAGCTCCTCATTACCCTGCAAAGGACATTTGGATGGGCATTGCCCTTAAAAGGGCATTTAGCTCTTTTTCGTTGCCCAAACCCCTAATCTAAAAATAAAATCCACCCAATAAAACCTGAATAAAACCTAACACTAACCCCCGAAGATCCACTTACAGTTTTTGAAGAGCGGAAATCCATCCTCAATGAAGCCGGGAGAAGTCTTCTTCCACTCTTTGGCGTCATACTAGCTATACTTGACACGGTCTATGTATATACACTTTATATTAGAACATGTACATATGTAATTTTTTCTATCTCTTTAATTATAACAAAAAAGAGAAGTTGTTTCTAAATTAAAGGGACATTATACACTCATTTTTTCTTTGCATAAATGTTTTGTAGATGATCTATTTATATAGCCCATAAAGGTTTTTTTTTAAATAAATGTATAGTTTTGCTTATTTTTAAATAACATTGCTCTGATTTTCAGACTCCTAACCAAGCCCCAAAGTTTTATGTGAATACTGTCAGCTACCTTCTCCAGCTTGCTCCTGTTTGTGTAAAGGGTCTTTTCATATGCAAAAGAAGGGGGAGGGGGGGAGTGTCTTATTTGCCACTTGCAGTGGGCTTTCCAGCTACCTTTTCAACAGAGCCAAACTGACAGCTTCTAAGTAAGTTTTTAAACAGTTTTATACTGGATTTTTATATCAGTATCTGTGCATCTTATTCTTTATAGTAGTGTCTATTACATGCAGTTATATGAAAATGAGTGTATACTGTCCCTTTAAGAAAAAACGTATAAATTGAATCGACACATTGTATCGGCACATCTGAAGAAGCCCTGTATCCAGCCCTGTGTGGGAAGGGTGAAACGCGTAATGCTGGAGTTTTGATTACATAGTTGCTTGTCTATCATTGAGGAGTGCTGTCCGATACGAGGCAGGTTTTTCAAATTACGCAAGTGAAGATGCCGTATTTAAACTGCTTGGACCGTGCACAGAGGAAGCTCTTGGAAGCTCCCAGTTGTAGGACTATGCAATAAAAGGTCAGTAAGTGGTTTTCTAAGTCTTGCCACCCCGCACTCTACATCGGCATTTTATACAGTGGAGTCTACAGTTTCTGACAGTAGTACAAGCCAGTGGTAAACTGATATTTCACATTGTGACTCATATGATCTGCAGCCTGTTTGTTGTAGTTATATTGGAGAAAGCCGTTCTCCCGTAGCGGGTACTGTTACACTAAGTGCCAGTGGTTATTGCAGTGCAAACAGCTTATCCTGCTATTCAGAATAACTGCACACACCGGAGCATGTCAATGAACTCTTGAGGGCCCGGTATACCTATACCATCCATGGACAGTGCACATATATGATAGCATGTGGGGGGGTCTTTGTTTGGCTACGCTGTTTTCTGCTCTTCTTCTTGATACGATTTATGTTGTTTTTTTGTATTATTTTGTATATGCATGAATTGTCTTGACTGTGTGTGGGGAAAGGGTATATAACCTTCCTCCATTTGTCTTTTTTGTATTAAAAATGCTTACTACTTTGAGCGCAGCCTTGTCCCTCTTTAGCAAGTAACTTATTTTGGTTTTTGCTCTTTTTTTTTATCTTTGGTTAAAATCAAACAAAGCTGAACACCCCACTACGCCTCAAAGAACATAATTTTTTTTTAGCCAATTTGTATGAAGTCTGAGTAAATTTGCCTTGCAAACGGGACTTTCAGGTGTAGCAGCTTTATATTAATTGACTCCCCTGGTGAACAAACCACCATAAGTATCAATAGTTATTGTTCCATGTAAGTTGCTCTTTTCACTGATGTGAAAATAGCAATACATTGTAGGCGTGTGTATTCAGATTAAATTTTCGTAAGTAACATTTTGACTGGAATCAGGCTTAGAGGAATTGGAGTCATATAATCCACTATCATGATGATTGCCAAACTTCATTGTTGCTGTCCTCAACTTGAGCTCCCTTGAGCCACCTCCCCACATTTTGTTGCAGTGTGTCAGAGGGAGACTCCTGTAGTTGGGGTTGTCAGAACTCAGAGGGAGCTGGGGTAGTGGAGATACAAAGTAAGTGGACTTCTAGGTAGATACAGTAGATCACTACTTGGAGGTCTCATTGGTAAGTAGCTGTGTCGATGGGAGACAGTTGCTCCATCAGCCACACCACCACAGTCAGCGCTGCACAGCTGGAAATGAGCCGGTCCAATTTAGGAAGGTGGGTTGCTAGAACTGCTGTGGTAATGCCGGGTCCAGCACACACCATGTCAGTTGTAAGTATTGCCATCATTTAAAATATAGAGGTTTCTCAAACAGGTAGCAGAAAGGGAAGTAACACACAGTAGGCTGTAGGTGCTCCAAGTATGGAAAAATGTGGCCTCCTGGGAAAGGTGGTGTCCAGTGCTTTATCCACTTATCTACCCTTCCAAGTCAAACAGAACTTGCTGCTAAGGGAGTTGTAGGTGGTATTTGATGGCAGAGAATTATTTAAGAAGCCATTACTTTTTCAGAGCTCCATGAAGTTGCTACCATCTTGCGTAGCCACCCACCGGAAATCCATAATAATAATTTTAATGATTCTCTTTGAGATATCATCAAAGTCAGATTAGATCTGAATGCTCTGCTTTAGTTTCTTACATTACATAGTTTATTATAATCACTACAAAATAATTGAATTTTCTTATAACTTGAATGAATGCAATGGGTTTGGTAGTTATATTTCCCTAGTTGTAGGGTAGCTATTATATTTTCTGTTAATACTTCTGGTAGTATTCTTGCTACTCTTCAAAGTTAAGCAGAATGATCCTAAAAATGTATTAAAATTAGGGTGTAGTGGATTTGATTTTGATTTTGATTTTATAGTTCCATATTTTTCTGGAGTGCTTAGAGGTGGGGGGGGACAAAGCACTAGATGCAGTTGCATGGTGTGCACTCAATCCTTGTGGGGAATGCAAAAAAAAAAGGGCAGCAGATACAGCCACACGGAAAGCCTTCATTTTAGGGGAGATAGATTGCACTTGGTATTGGAAATGCCGACATATTGCTGACAAATTGTAAAATGGTCTGGTCACTAAGGGGTTAAGCCCCTTAAGGTGATAAATCCAAGTCTATGCGTTTTGACTGTGTCGCCAGCCTTTATTAAGATGATCACCTACTTCTTGAGCTCTCTATAAATAGCTCACTTGTGTTAGCTATCTTCTTGATTAGCATACATTTCAGCCAATAGCTGATCAGACTGTTGATCAGAGGGAACATCGCTCTGCAGGTGTAATGTCTTAAGGTTACTTTTAACAGTTTGTGGTACATTAATTTCCATACTTATTTTTAGTACATATACAGGATTTTATACACAGTGTTGAAAAAGGATTTTTTTTTCCAGTTATTTCAAATAATGCATAAAGTATAAAAATAATAATAATAAAAAAAATAACACTAAACATCTTTTTTTTTTTAAATTTATATATATATATATATATATATATATATATATATATATATATATATATATATATATATATATATATATATATATTTAAGAAAATTGGTGTAAATGCACTCTCACCAACTCTTGCAACTTGTCAGGGTGCTATAAAGGTAATTGTAAAAATGTAGGAAAGAAGCACTCACTGAACTTACTCCAACAGTGACAAAAGTTTAATGGAATATAGTGACGTTTCGGGACAACAACAGTCCCTTCCTCTGACCAATTAACAATGTGTGAAAACAGCCCTTAAATAGGCTCCAGATAACCCTCCCCACATGATTGACCAATCACGGCCAAAAAGTTCAACACACCCCTCATAGTGACCAATAGCAATCGACAATAGATAGCAAAATACTTATATTGTGAAAATGTGTATAGCAAACATACATAAAGTAGAGTTTAAAATAGGACCCTGAATCGTCAATACAAAGGGGCAATCAAACTCCAATTAGGTGCAGAGATAGGCAGGTAAAACATTAAATAGTTTAAAAGTAATAAATCAACAAAATTGGTGATCGTAATTCCACCAATCAGCAACGACCTAACACTCACAGCACAACCGTAACAAACGCCCCCTGTCACTAGGGACGCCCAAATAGATCACCAAAGCCAAACTTGAGAATTGAAACTGAGTGACATCAAACACTCACTCCGAGCGCTTCACAGACACATCATCTTGATCTGTATTAAAGCACAATCCCCAATTCAATAATCGGTCCCCACCTCTGTCGGCAAAGATTGTCAAACATAATATATCACAGTAACCCAAAATAATATATATAAGTATTTCAAACCTGATATATATTACAGTGACCCAAATGAACACCATAAAAAATCTTATTGCGATAGGCTTATACATCTCGTGCAGCACACGATCAACTTATAAAGGCATTAGCGCTCATCGCTAAGGTAAACAAAGTGGCGAGGAACATCCAATCAAAACGCCCAAATGGGGACAAGCCTGCCCACATCTAGGCGTGTCAAAGTGCCGCAAAGATTTAATAGGTTATCAACGTCTCAATGGGCGTAATAGATACCCCCACAACCAGGCTTAATTTCAGCCTTAATATCATTATATGCCTACCAGTGCTATTTCACCAATCCAAGACTCAGGTTATTAGAGGCTTGTCCGCATCTTTATTTCATAGGTTGCTCATCAGAAATAAGTGTGTGTTGCTCAAAAAGAAAAAAAACCGAAAACGTGCATTAGCACCTCCAATTGCAGCCCAAATGAAAAAATAAAAAATAACTTCTTAAATGAGCAGTCCATACTAAGAAAAACTAAAACAAAAACAGGATATTAAATGAATTCTGAATGAATTATAAGATATACTCCTATATATAAGTATAAAAATTAATATTAAGAGTAAAGCCCTGACAAAATGACCAGGGTTTAAAGAAAAAATAAGAATAAATAAGAAAAAATCAACAATCCCTATCAATCAGAATTTACATAACTAATCTCATCCCTAAACACTGCTATAATAGCTGTGGCGAGCACCCCCAAATGTCACCTGTGTGTTATAAGAGTTAGATCCATATTAACTCAAAATATGATTCTGTGATAAAACAATATTAAAATAAAGGTCATATTGCCAAACTGAGGGGAAAAAAAACAGTCAAATCCTGCCCATTCCACTGAACCAAATGTCGAGTGAGAAAAGCCCCAGATCGACCACACAGGGTACCTAAATCATCATAAAAATATGGTTATAAGTGAATTAAAAATTAATAATTAATAAAAACAATATTTTGCACAAATAGAACTGACCTCAACCAATGTATTTGTATCAGATATAAGGAGGACACCTCAAATAGGACAGAGATAATCTGATGCTGAACAATGTTATATATCCAACATTATGACTCAAAGATACATTAAAGTTACAATAAAATCTCCATATAGTTGTCATAATATAACCCACTAGGAAATCCCAACAAATGGATTATGTACTCTCAAAGTAGAAAGAAGAAAGACAAAGAGAAAAAAGAAAGAAAAAGAAGAACAAAAGAAGAAAAACAAAAGAAATAAATAAATAAATATAGATATAAAAAATAATAAATATATAAAAAAATAAATAAATATAAATAAATAAAAAAGAGAAGAAAATGAAGAGAAAACAAGAACAGAGGACATTTTTAGCTCCACACATCTCCCATTTCTCATAATCAAGTAAAGACAAAGTCATAAAATAAAAGGAAAGGGAGTGTAACAGAAAGAGAGAGAAGACCCCCATAGGGGGAAATGGATCATACACTCTCATGTAAGGAAGGCCAACAAGCACCCCACTTATGGATCATGAACTCCCAAAGGTCATCATAGGTAACATTGCCATCCTGTATGGGTATTGAGACCCCTCGGCTGCAAAGTCCCAAGTTCATATATCCATCTTGCTTCTTTGCGTAACAGCATGTTTCCTCTATCTCCTCCCCTTCTTGGGATTGGCACATGGTCGATCAATCTGAATCTTAGGTCATTGACTGAATGTCCTGCCTCCAAGAAATGTCTTGCCACCGGCTGGTCTGCCTGTGTTTAGGGATGAGATTAGTTATGTAAATTCTGATTGATAGGGATTGTTGATTTTTTCTTATTTATTCTTATTTTTTCTTTAAACCCTGGTCATTTTGTCAGGGCTTTACTCTTAATATTAATTTTTTTACTTATATATAGGAGTATATCTTATAATTCATTCAGAATTCATTTAATATCCTGTTTTTGTTTTAGTTTTTCTTAGTATGGACTGCTCATTTAAGAAGTTATTTTTTATTTTTTCATTTGGGCTACAATTGGAGGTGCTAATGCACGTTTTCGGTTTGTTTTCTTTTTACGTCCATGAGTGATGACGCATATCTCCTTGGGCCATGTAATGACGCTTCTTTCATTCACGACCAGATTTGGATGTAATGCTGTAGGAGCATTATTTACAGTTTCCATGACAAAGGCCATTCTCTGATAACGTCACGTCGACCATGCACTCAGATGCAGCCGAGTTTGATTAGGTTTCCCGGGTCTGTGACATGATTTTGGTAATATTTAGGGGTATATATAGGGGTGTATTTGGTGTATATTGTATGCTTGTTTTTTCCATGTGAGCAAGGCTCTTGTGTAGAGCTGAAACATTATGGAGTAAAAGATGTTTACAAAGAATCCTGTGTGCCTACGTTATTTGGAAATATGATAGGATCCACATCAGGTCCTGGTTTTCAGTGGAGTGTGAATATTCATTGTTTGGTAGTCAGTGGCGGTTCTAGACAAATTTTACTGGGGGGCCAAGGTGGGGCCAGTGTTTAATCAGGGGGGCACATTAAAAAACGGAAACAAATTATATATATATATATATATATATATATATATATATATATATATATATATACTGTATGTGTGTATATATATATATATATATATATATATTTATATTTATAATCTGTGTGTGTGTGTATATTTTTTAAGGCCCGCTAGTGCCCCATAGCACTATACGCTATCTACTGTTTGGGGAGTACGGCTTTATGCCGACATAAGGTAACTTTGTTGGTTATTCGTTATTTGCTATCTTTTTTAAGACAATATTTACGTGTTTTTTATGTCTTATGTTATGCTCACACTGGCCTGTTTATCTTGCTATTTCATTAGCATGTACTATATGCAACTGTTGTCTCATTACTATATGTAACCGTTTCTTGTTGGTGTGTTGGTTGTCTATGATTGCCAGCTGTATTGCGCTTACATCATGGTCATTTGCGGGTTGCTCTAAACATCGTGTTACTTTGCAAC